>NC_056735.1:1743870810-1744095810 GCF_019279795.1 Protopterus annectens
ATAACATACCCAGCACACTAGTAATAGGTGACTCTATAGTCAGGCACACTGATGTCCCACTAACTAGGCTGGACAAGGAGAAGGTTACAGTTAGCTGCCTGTCAGGAGCCAGGATCTTCCACATAACACAAGCACTCAGGTCGCTCCAGAACAAGTACAAATATGACTCTGTCATTGTTCATGTTGGTGTGAATGACCTGAGACATACCTTCCTGGACTACATAAAAAGAGACATGGAAGAGCTCTCTGATCATGTAGCCCAGGCCGTTATGACCCTGGCCCTGAGTAGCATCCTGCCCTCACAAAGAATGATGCCACAGCATAAAGAAAAAATGATCAATTTCAACAACTGGCTAAGTTTCTGGTGTCATTCAAAGGGGATCCAGTATGTGTCCACCTGGGATTACATGCTTGACAAGCCATGTTGCTTCACAAGAGTTGGCTTGCACCTGTCACCCTTAGGCTTTCAAATACTGGCCAAGGCTTTTGCCTCCCCCATAGTGCCTTTTTTAGGCACGGCTCAAAAGACAAACTCACCATTGTAAATAGCACAGGTAACTAAAAACTGAGGGTAATGCTACTCAATGCCAGAAGTCTAAACCTCAAAATGCATGCACTCGAGGCACTCCTCAGTATGGAGAACATCGATACCTGTGCAGTAACAGAAACCTGGTTTAATGCTCCAGAGAGCACCCCAGCACTACCAGGCTATAACCCATACCATACTTTTTCGCCACAGAACCCGGACCGAAACACAAAAGGCTGGGATGTATCCATATTCATCAAGGATACCCAAACCTCCAGGTTAGTGGTGCAGCACGATGCCTCAGAGGTCATCCATGTGTAAATAACAATGGGCAGAACTGCAATTCAAATTGTAGCTTGCTACAGATCACTCACCATGACCCAGGAGCCCCATTCCACATTTCTGGAGACACTGGAAAATATGAAGGTCCTACCAAACGCCCTAATATTGGGTGATTTCAATTACACAAACATTAACTGGGAGAACTACTCAAGTACTAACGCCCTTGCCCAACGCTTCCTAGAATTTATAAACTTGAACACCCTATTTCAACTGGTCAACACCCCCGCCAGAGGTGACAACATATTGGACCTTGTCATCACCAACATGGGTGACCGGTGTTCCACACCGGAGGTCAACCCCTTGCTGGTTAGATGAGACCATAGACTAATCACTCTGGATATCCACATTCCACCCCCACCCCCTATCAAGGAAACCACTGTGAAAAACTTTTCAAGAGCAAACTTCACGTTACTTAAGACCGAGGTGGAAAGGTTCAGAGCCCCCATGCTAAAGGACAACATTGTCCAAGCTGCTGAATCCCTTACAAAGGCACTCTATGAGCACCTGCAAGAATGCATGGATCATGCTATTCCAAGCAAAACCAAGACTCACACCACCAAGAAAAGGAAACCAGTCTGGTGGACCCCTGCCATAAACAAGCTATACAAATGAAGGAGGAAACTAGTACAAAAAAGAGTAAAATCCCAAGAAGGAAAGACATCCCTGATCAGTATCAGCAAGAAACTACGATCCCTCATAAAATCATCCAAGGCTAGCTTTGAAAGAAAAATTGCAATGACCCCAAAGATGACAACAAAGCGTTCTTTAGCTATGTCAAGAACCTAAGTGGAAACTCTCAGATCTGCTCTGAGTTAGTGCAGAATGGTACAAAATACACTGAACCGACTGCTATTGACAATATTCTGGCAGACAGGTTTAGTGCAAAGTTCACCCCCCTCTCACCCCCTAAAGGGCCCATAACCATACCAGAAGAATGTAGAGCCCCAACAATCACTGACGCACAGGTTAAAACAGCCCTATCCAAAGCCAAAAACACAACTTCAATGGGACCGGACTGTGTCCCAGGCTGTGTCTTACACAAGCTCCAAAATGAACTAACCCCTCACCTAAACACACTGTTCAAACTCAGTCTCTCTACAGGCTACGTACCCACAGAGTAGTGCACAGCAACAGTTAACCTACTCCACAAAGGTGGAGCCACAATGGACCCCAGGAACTATCACCCTATAAGCCTGACTAGCCTGGTCTGCAAGGCTATGGAGCGCATCATCATGGAACTCATTAACAGAGCCATTGTAAACCTCCAAACATTGGATCCTACCCAGTTTGGCTTTGCTAAGGGCAGATCATGCCTCATAAACCTGGTAGACTTCTTTGAGACAGTTACCAAGGCTTTAGACGAGGGAAAGGAGGTTCACACAGCCTACCTAGACCTCGCAAAGGCTTTTGACACCATTCCCCATTCTGGTATTATAGAGAAGCTCACCAGCCTGAACATAAACCCCTATGCCACAACATGGGTTGCAAATTGGTTCTCGGATAAAACACACACGGTGAGAGTTGCAGGCTCTAGGTTTGACTCTAAACCGGTTACAAGTGGCATCCCCCAGGGCTCGGTCCTGGGACCCCTCCTGTTCGGTATATACTTCTCAGAGGTACAAGCAAACACAGGAGGACTCTGGCTGATAAGTTCGCAGACAACTGCAAACTGGGGGCCATATTTGACTCTCTGGCTGATACAGACATCCTCCAGAAGGGTCTCACTGATTCAGATACCTGGTGTCAAAATCATGGCCTCATGCTAAATGCCAAAAAGTGCATAGTCATCCCCTTTGGAAAAGACAAAGTACCCACGAAATACCACATATGTGGTAGTCCCCTAAATACAGAAAATGTAATAAGGGATCTGGGGTCCCAGGTTGATAGTAATCTCTCCTTTGATAATCATATTGCCTAAGTGGTTAGAAAATCCTTCTATGTGGCCCACCTAATCACAAAAGGGTTCACATTTAGAACAAAAGAGGTTATTGTGCCCCTCTACGCATCACTCAAGTCAGAAGTAGCAAACTTCATGACACCCATGCAGACGGGAACTGAAAGTCTGACTGCTGAATCCTACACTAAGGCACTGTACGAGCACATCCACTCATGCATGAATCGTGCCATTCCAAATAGAACCAAGATGTTCTCCTCCAAACAAAAGAAGCCAATTTGGTGGTCCCCTGCCATAAACAAACTATACAACAGAAGGAAGAAACTGTTGCAGAAAAGAGGAAAATCCCAGGATGCAAATTACTCCCTTACCAGCCTCATTAAGAAGCTGAGATCCCTCATAAAATCCTCCAAAGCCTGTTACGAAAATAAAATTGCCAAAGATTCCAAGGACAACCACAAGGCATTCTATAGTTATGTCAAGAATCTAAATGGCAATGCTCAGATCTGTTCTGAGCTACAACAGAATAGCATTAAATATACTGATCCCAAGGATACTGCCAGTATCCTGGCAGATCGATTCAGTGCCAAATTCGCCCCCCTCTCACTCCCTAATGGGCCCAGCTCAATACCAAAAGATTGCCAAATTCTGGTAATCACGGACACACAGGTAAAAAACGCACTCTCCAAAGCTAAGAATACAGCATCCATGGGACCAGACAAAATCCACAACATGAACTACAAAATGAACTGACACCTCACCTAAGTGTCATGTTTAATCATAGCCTCACATCAGGCTTCATGTCCAATGAGTGGCACACAGCTACAGTTATCCCACTCCACAAGGGGGGATCCACCTTTGAACCCAGTAACTATTGTCCCATCAGTCTGATGAGCCTGGTCTGCAAAGCCATGGAATGCATTATCATGGAACTTATAAACAAAGACATTGGCAACCTTAAAACACTGGACCCCACCCAGTTTGGTTTTGTAAAGGGCCGATCTTGTCTCCTCAACCTGATTGACTTCTTTGAATCAGTATCCAGAGCCGTGGATGAGGGCAAGGCAGTCCACACAGCCTATCTAGACCTTGCCAAGGCCTTCAACACCATCCCCCACTCTGGAATCATAGATAAATTTACTAAGCTGGGCATTAATCCCTACGTCACTTGATGGGTTGCCAACTGGCATACTGACAGAACCCACACTGTAAAAGTAGCCGACTCAAAATCCAGCTCCAGACAAGTGACAAGTGGAGTACCTCAGGGTTCAGTCCTGGGACCGCTCTTGTTTGGCATCTACTTCTCTGAAGTACAGGCCAGCACTAAGGGACTCTGGCTAACAAAGTTTGCAGATGACTGCAAACTGGGAGCCATTATTGAATCCCCAAATGATGTGGATATTCTACAAAAGGGCCTTACAGAAAAAGATGCTTGGTGCCAGAGCCGTGGGCTCAAGCTCAATGCCAAGAAATTTATAGTTATCCTCTTTGGGAAAAAACATGTACCCATGAATTACCACATAGATGGCAGTACACTAAACACCAAAAGTGTGATAAGGGACTTAGGGATACAAGTGGACAGTGGTCTCACCTTCGATAACCACATCGCCACAACAGTTAAGAAATCCTTCTATGTGGCATACCTCATCATTAAGGGCTTTTTATCCAGAAAAAAGGAGGTCATTGCCCCACTGTACTCATCCCTCATTAGACCCATTATAGAGTACAATGCCCCATTTGGTATGTACCTCACAAGACATCTGCAACAACTGAAAAGGCCACAGAAATACCTCACTAAAAGAATCACAAACCTAAAGCAGATGCCCTATACTGTCTAAAAAAAACTCCAGCTATACTCTGTCGCATATCGCCTGCTCAGAGGCGATCTCTGCTTAACATACAAGGCCATGTCAAACCCAGAGCTGTTAGACATGCTACACTTAAAGAAATCCCAATCCCTCAGAGCCACACACTCCAGGGATCTAAACCTGGTCACCACAATTAATAAAACATGCTGGAGGGATAGGTTCCTGACCCAGAGACTCCCCACACTCTGGAATAGACTGCCCATACATGTCAAGCTGAGTGCCTCTTTGGCCCTCTTCAAAAAGAACCTGGATGATCGGATGGGAGATAGGAAATTCACCCCAGGGATCATTTCAATCGCCCTGTTAGACAGGGGACCAGGGAGGTAATAGCCAGGGAATTGTTATGGCTAGGCTTGTATAGGCCCTAGGGCCAATAGCCTAATACCAACCTATGGGAAATAGGAAATTCACCCCAAGGATCACTTCTGTGGCTCTGCTTGACAGGGGTACAGGAAAATAATTTTCTTGGGTGGCAAAAGCCAGGGTACCATTTGGCTAGGCTTATATAGGCCCTAGGGCCAATAGCCTAGTACTTACTTATGAACCTGTGAACTCATCAGACCCATCATAGAGTACAATGCCCCAATTGGGATGTACCTTACAAGGCACCTGCAACAGCTAGAAAGACCACCGAAGTACCTCACCAAGAGGATTACTGACCTGAAACAGATGCCCTATGCAGCCCGACTGAAGAAACTCCAGCTGTACTCGGTTGCATACCTCTTACTCAGAAGTGATCCCTGCCTGACATACAAGGCCATATCCAACCCAGAATTGATGGACAAACTCCACCTAAAAAAAACAAATCCCTGAGAGCCAAATGCTCTAGGGATCTAAACCTCACCACAATGATAAATAGGACGTGCTGGAGGGATAGATTCCTGTCCCAGAGACTCCCCATGCTTTGGAACAGGATTCCAATCTACATTAGGCAGAGCCCCTCACTAACACCCTTCAAGAGAAACCTTGACCAGTGGAGGGAAACAGAAAATTTACCCCGGGGATCACTGCAGTGGTTCTCCTGGACAGAGGCGCAGGGAACTAATGGCTCTGCTGGACTGAAGCACAGGGAACTAATCTAAGGGGGCGGCGAAAGCCAACACATTCTGGCTAGGCTTATAGATGCCCTTGGGCAGATAGCCTAGTACTTACCTATGAACATATATATATATATATATATATATATATATATATATATATATATATATATATGTAAGTGATGTCACTCATTCTCTAAGTTGTAATAAAAAATGCAATAGTTCTTAAATGAAAGTCCCAGCAATAGAGACAAAGAAAGATACTGTGAACATTCGTAGCTGACAGTCACTGCCAGCTTGCAGCAAGTTGTGGGCAGAGGGTAGGCTGCGGCCTTAAATAACTGCTTTTTTTTTTTTATGCTTTCTGACTCCGAGAAGTAGTAGGCACTTCCGCACTGTCTCACAATGCTGTCATCGTCATGCACGCCAGTGTATGTTCATGATGCTGTGAGATATGCTGGCAGAGCATGATGATATCAACGTTAGTTAAAAAATGTTAATAAAACAAAAAAATTCAGTCAGGATTTGAAGTGGCCACTCAGGAATTTGTGGTACCCTATTATTTCCCCCCCTCCAAAAAGGAAAATACCAATGAATTTGGTACGGTTGACAGGTATGGTTCAAGAGAAAGTAAAACTTTGCTTCATCTAGGGATTTTTGAAGAATCTACCAGAAAATGGTATAGCCCTACAATCTTGGTTCCAAAACCAGATAGAAACACTAGGTTTTGCAAAGAATTGTATTAAGTTTGATAGTAATCCTATGCCAAGAGTAGATGAACTGAATGAACGGCAAGAGATGACTAAGAGCTTAGCTACATTGAATTTAATGAAATGTTACTGGTAGATTCCACAGACTGAAGAAACTAAGGAGAAAACTGCTTTTTTGATCCCAAATAGCCTTTATGGGGCTCTGGTGACTTTCTAATGACCTCACCCCCCCCCATACCATTGTCCCTAAAAGCAAAACTGTTAACAGTGGTCAAATACCTGGGCTATGTTATAGGGAGAGTGACTATCAAACCCCAGAAGACGAAAGCTGAGGTGTTATGGAATTAGCCAGCAAACAAGCTAAAAAGCAGGTAAGGGCCTTTTTGGCTTTGTCAGATATAGAACATTCATGCCACACTTTGCCATAAGTATATACCATCATACCAGCCCTGCTCAGGATAAGATGTCCACAATGATTAAATGGACTGTAGAAGCAGAAACTTTCAACTATAAAAAACATCCTGTGCTCTGAACCCCATGCTGGTACAATTCCACCTACCTATTTAGGACTAGATTTACTTTGACTTACAGAGAAATAGCTTTTAGTAAAATTACACCAGCATCTTCAAAGATAATGCCAAGCAAGATAAAATCCTTGAGTAATAAGAATAAGATTAAGAGTACCCATGTGTTAACTAGTCATGCACACTGGACACACACACAGAATACCCATGTGTTAACTAGTCATGCACACTGGACACACACACAGAATACCCATGTGTTAACCAGGTAGGTACACTGGACACACACAGAATACCCATGTGTTAACCTGGCAGGCACACTGGACACACACACATAGAATACCCATGTGTTAACCAGGTAGGCACACTGGACACAGACAGAATACCCATGTGTTAACCAGATAGGCATACTAGATACACACAAAATACCCATATGTTAACCTGGTAGGCACACTGGACACACAGAATACCCATGTGTTAACCTGGCAGGCACACTGGACACACACACATATAATACCCATGTGTTAACCAGGTAGGCACACTGGACACAGACAGAATACCCATGTGTTAACCAGGTAGGCATACTAGACATGCACAGAATACCCATATGTTAACCACGTATGCACACTGGACACACATAATACCCATGTGTTAAACTGGCAGGCACACTGGACACACAGAGGATGCCCATGCGTTAACCAGGTAGGCACATTGGACACACACAGAATACCCATGTGTTAACCTGGTAGGCACACTGGACACACACAGAATACCTATGTGTTAACCAGGTAGGCACACTGAACATACAGAATACCCATGTGCTAACCAGGTAGGCACACAGGACACACAGAATACCCATGTGTTAACCAGGTAGGCGCACTGAAGAAACAGAAAACCCATGTGTTAACCATGTAGGCCCACTGGACAAACAATCCCTTTTCAGGGTAGGCCCAAGAATAATGAACAATGTCTTCTTTAACTTCTTTAACTTCCTGCCCCTGCTTGTGGCTGCTGCGTGTTCCTGGCTTGCTATCTCTACTCCCACTTTCCAACTCTCTTCTCCTAACTCACTTTGTCTCCTGGCCCAGCCTTTCTGGAGATCCAAGGCCAACACCGGGATACAAATCTTACCCTGTTCGCCTGACTCCCTACAGGGACTGTGTCCTTCTCCCAGAAGAGAGAGTTAAAGGATCCAAGAAACTTTCCAGCTCTCTTCTCCTAACTCACTTTGCTTCCTGGCCCAGCCTTTCTGGAGATCCAAGGCCAACACTGGGTTACAAATCTTACCCTGTTCACCTGACTCCCTACAGGGACTGTGTCCTTCTCCCAGAAGAGAGAGTTAAAGGATCCAAGAAACTTTCCAACTCTCTTCTCCTAACTCACTTTGCCTCCTGGCCCAGCCTTTCTGGAGATCCAAGGCCAACACCGGGATACAAATCTTACCCTGTTCGCCTGACTCCCTACAGGGACTGTGTCCTTCTCCCAGAAGAGAGAGTTAAAGGATCCAAGAAAGTATGTAACATGCTACTATCCTTACTGCAAATTTTGCTTGTGACATTGTTATGACTTGCCTGGTGCTAGTAAAGGATCCCAGCCAGAATAGCCTGCAGCCACACACTTCTCCCTGTGAATCTCCCTTTAAACCTACCTCATCCCGGGCTCCTTTTTCAGAGCTACCTCCCCTCCATCTCCTATCTACCTGCTTTAGTGGTCCCTCTCTTTACATAACCAGGTTCTGTCCACTAGGTGGCAGTGTCTACCCATCTTTAACCCCTTTTCCTTTAATCCTTCCCTTGCACCATAATGCTGCAGATCAATAGGCTTCTCTCCCTTATTGCTAAGTAATAGTTTTACCCTTCTCCACTTCTGGTCTCTGTCTTCTCCATCCCCTTGTACCTGCACCCCTAGATTCCCAATTACTACCCTGCTTACCTCCTTCAGTACTTACCTTCACCAGACTGATTGTTCTCACACTGCTCCTGCTGCCTGCCTTCCTTGGGTGCACTCCTCACGTGACACCCTATCTATTCACTACATATATCTTTCCTACCCACTCCTCTCCTCACCCATAGTAGTGGCCCACTCCCCATAGTTCCCCATTTCAATATTAGCGTTCCTCCCTCCCCCTTGTGTAGACTGTCTGGCCCCACCTCCTCACAGAGGTCTAGACTAACTATCTAACCTCTGTTACTGCCCCTCCTTCAGGCTCTCACCTGAATTCTCCTATCAAGCTCCGCCCCTACCCCCTCTGTATCCACCCAAACCTATCATAAGGGCCAAATCCCCCAGGGCGTCATCTTTAACTTCCTGCCCCTGCTTGTGGCTGCTGCGTGTTCCTGGCTTGCTATCTCTACTCCCAGTAAGTGCACTTCTGTTTATTTTCATTGTACAACTATAATGTAAAACTGATCTATTTGTAATGGTCTTACAGCTATGATTATATATTTCTACTGTGTCCTTGTCTGCTGAGTAAACATTCTGTAAAGTGTTTGGGGTAGCTGTGCTGTAGATTGTTTGTGGTAGCACAGCTTGTATGTAATGTGAGCCTCCATTGTGTACCAAACTCATCGACCTGACGATTTAATGCCGTGTATGTCCGCAGCACATCTACGTCTAGCCTGAACTTAGAAAAGCACTCCTGCACAACAAAACTGACTGTTATTTAAACCTATCCTTGTTACTCTCATCACTAACCCCTAGTATATTGACTCCTTTCTCGACACGAATGCAACCGTACCTGCCTTAACCACCACATTATAATTTGGGTATCTATTTAAAATACGTGCCTTAATTTGGGTACTGTTTCTTTATGCTACTACATATCTATAAGGGTTTCTCCTACTAGTCATCCACGGTTCTGCTCGCACTGTCTGCACCAAAAAGGGGCCTAGAACATCGGCTTATTACCAAATATCCTCCCTTCTACACTACTATAACCCATAGCTGTATTCTGGCTCTGTTTGCTCTACAAAATGAAAAGAGTAAAACTCATTCTGCAAATACGGCTTAGGACTTCCATATTCTTCTAAATACCCTCCTATTCAATAACTATAGTCCTCAACTGTATTCCAACCCTGCTGTCGCTCTACAAAACAGCAGTACTAGAGCAGGAAAGGATTCGCTGTAACTCGGCACTGTTTGGCACACAAAAGAAAAGAGCGAACCTGTCTTTAAAAACTGGCTCAGGACTTTGTATCTAACTACACACCCTTCAATTTGGAAGATCTATAGTCCACAGCCATATTCCAGCTCTGTTTTTCTTCCATAAAAGAAGAGTAAATCCGTTCCTGGCTTACTCTCTTAACCGCCACCACCTCCACATGGTCCAGCCGAACTATTACAGAGCGGCCTTGCGCCCTTCATTGAACCTATGTTCATTAGCTTCTTCTGTCCCTATCGGCCGATCCAAACTTATACTTCCCCTTAAGAAATATTTCCAGCTGCGCATTTTAACCCTAACTTTTCCTCACTTGCTTTTGTACTGCTTTAGCGAGGTGCTAAGCGTATGTACGCTCCACTAGAGCATACTAAACTAGGAATGAGTAGTCCTAGTCACAAGTGACTGATTTCATCCTAGGAAACATATTCCATGCCTTGGTTGCTTGCTGCTTTTCCCTCCCAACTTAAAAGAGAAAAACAACTCATAGGGAAACAATAATATTTTAACTTGTACCCCCTCCCCCCCTTCTAACATACAAAAGTAAATAGTTCTCTGCCATGGATACTTCTATAAAATGTGCTTACTAACACCTATAAATACCCATTTCTGAACTTGAAATTGGTGTCTGCTTCAGTACATGTCTTTTGGCCAAGGTGTGATTTGATGGACATGCTTATGTAATGCTGGGTTCATTTTGATTTTAACTTATCATGTTATTGAATGAAGAATTAGCGACACTGTGAGTGTGTAAAGTGTAAATCCATACTGTCTGTGGGTTAAGCGCACCTTCTTGAAACTGCTTATATTTCGCAGGAATTACATTGTTTCTATTTTTCCTAATACTGAATCTAGTTTAAGCTGCTCTGTGCCTTAGTTAAGTAATTGCTACAAATTGGATGATTATTTTCCTTCTAAACTGTTCTGCAGGGACCTATATATTTGTTTAGTAATGAACTTGATCATGATGTATTGATGCTTGTTTATATATATTCACTGCTGGCAATCTGCACTTCTCATATTCTGTAAGTAAAGCATTATCCTTAACTTCTCAATTTTACAAACGCCTTCCTCTCTATTTTTCCCCAGCTTTCCAACTCTCTTCTCCTAACTCACTTTGCCTCCTGGCCCAGCCTTTCTGGATATTCAAGGCCAACACCGGGATACAAATCTTACCCTGTTCGCCTGACTCCCTACAGGGACTGTGTCCTTCTCCCAGAAGAGAGAGTTAAAGGATCCAAGAAAGTATGTAACATGCTACTATCCTTACTGCAAGTTTTGCTTGTGACATTGTTATCACTTGCCTGGTGCTAGTGGCCTGCAGCCACACACTTCTCACTGTGAATCTCCCTTTAAACCTACCTCATCCCAGGCTCCTTTTTCAGAGCTACCTCCCCTCCATCTCCTATCTACCTGCTTTAGTGGTCCCTCTCTTTACATAACCAGGTTCTGTCCACTAGGTGGCAGTGTCTACCCATCTTTAACCCCTTTTCCTTTAATCCTTCCCTTGCACCATAATGCTATAGATCAATAGGCTTCTCTCCCTTATTGCTAAGTAATAGTTTTACCCTTCTCCACTTCTGGTCTCTGTCTTCTCCATCCCCTTGTACCTGCACCCCTAGATTCCCAATTACTACCCTGCTTACATCCTTCAGTACTTACCTTCACCAGACTGATTGTTCTCACACTGCTCCTGCTGCCTGCCTTCCTTGAGTGTATCCCGCTCCGTTCGCCCTGCGGGCTCACTCCACTCCCCTACCCTGCCCCCAATTTCCACACGCCCCCAGCACATCTACACATATACCTAACAAACTCCACCTACCTAACCTACTACCCAATCACAGTCCTCTCCCACTTACTCCTCCCCCTATTCTCTAATCAAGAAACCCCCCACCTCATTTTCCACTCCCACTGCTAATCCTCCTCCCTACTCTCTTCCTACCCCTACACACTTTTTCCCCTTTATCCTTTCCTTCAATATCTAACTCTCTCCATTCACTTCTGACCTTTCCCTTCTCAACTAACATACATTACTATTCTTCTTCTGTCTGTATATTACCCTACCTTATCCTAACATGCCCTACAAACTCCCCTTAACTATTCAACTCCCCTGCTCCCTTCTCATCTTACTAATAACTCTTTATCATGCTACTTCATACTCCCATAAAGCTCCTCCTCTCCTATGTCCTACTCAAACTACCCCTAACCCCCAACTACTACCTCTTGAACTCTCTCACTTTCACTCCATATGCTCCTCCCTTATTCCACCCAACCTATTACATCTTTTTCATCCCAAACTATTCTCTACCTCAACTAAAACTCTCTCTCTGAAACCTCTGCTAAACCCTAACAAATACCTACTATACAAACTTTACAGTCCAAAACTGATCACCTGCAATGTCCTAGCCTTATCTGGAGACATTCATCCTAACCCTGGCCCTTGTCCCAGTACAAACTACTCCATCCCTCCATCCTCCTCCTCACCTACAACAAATAACACTCCCCACCCTTCCTGTCCCCCTCCCACTTCCCCCCTTAATACTCTTAAAATCTTCACTATCAATGCCTAGAGCCTTAACAACAAATGTCACCATCTACAAGCCTGGATTAATCACAATAAACCCGACATCCTAGCCATCTCTGAAACCTGGCTAAAACCCCATACCACTGACTCTGAAATATTACCTTCTGGTTACCACATCCTCAGAAGTGACCGTTTAAACAAAAAAGGTGGTGGCTCTGCCATAATTTACTCTAATCATCTCTCTCTAATACCCCTTCAAATTCCTACCCCTAATTTCACAGACTCCGAAATCACAGTTAGCCTTCTCCGATTAAATAAACACAAGAATATCTGCTTCATATCCTTATATATCTCCCCTGGCAACAATATCTCCACCCTTGAAGATATTCTATACTGGTCCTCAACTCAAATAAAATATGAAACATATATTCTAGGTGATGTCAATATCGACTGGAATAAAATCAACTCACCATCACCCTCACTTTCCATTAACCTTCTAAACTTCACCCAAGTAATCTCCTCAACTACTCGCCTAACAAAAACCACCCCCAGGGTCCATCTTAGACTGGATTCTAGTCTCCCATCCAAACAAAATCACTCTCAGTGGCACTATCCCTGACACCTTCAGTGACCATCTCCCTGCCTTCATCCATCGATCAAACAACTCCACCCAACACCAACACCTCTACATTCAAACTTGTAACCTCAGTAACTTTAACCCCTTAATTTTCTCTAACATCTTCAAACAAATCAACTGGCAACCTCTAAATATCCTCCCACTTGACAATGCTGTTGAACACTTCAATTCCATCTTCCTAGATACTCTCAACTCCCTAGCCCCTCTAAGAAATAAGCGAATCAAAACTAACTCTGCACCATGGTTGACCAAAGAAACTAAACAAATCATGTGTCACAGAGACAAGTCCTGGAAGCTCTACCAGAAAAATAAACTATCCTCTACCTTACGTCTATACACCCAACTCCGCAACCAAGTAAAGAAACTCATTACCAAAGACAAAAAAAACTACTATATTAAACTTCAGTCCAATAACAATAAAAACCCTAAACAATTATGGAAATCAGTCAATTCCCTTCTTCATCCCGGATCTCAATGCAACCCCTGCCCCAACCCTAATCTATCTGACAATGAACTTATCTCCCACTTCAATACCTTCTTCACTGAATCCATAGCTAAACTAACCATAACATTTCCTAATAACAACCCACCTAAATTCCTTTCCTCTCCACCCAGCAACCCAAACAATAATCCCCTCAATTTCCATTTCAAACCTGTATCCACATCTTTTATAAAAAAGCTTCTCTCCAAGCTAAAGCCAGGTTCTAACGCCCCTGACAACATTCCCCCTTCCTTCCTCAAACATGCAGCTGAAGGTATCGCCCTTCCAATTAGTATTCTGATTAATAGATCCTTAACTGAGTCATACGTACCCAAACTTTGGTGTTCAGCCTACTTCCTACCTCTTCACAAAGGAGGCAAAAACACCTCTATTTCTAACTTCCGCCCTATCGCCTACTCTCTCCAATATCTAAAATTCTAGAAAAATGCGCCCACCACCAATTCTTACCCTATCTCATTCAAAATCACCTCCTTACACCCACACAGCATGGCTTCCATCCTGGCCACAGTACCATAACTGCACTATTATCCTTCTTAGAAACTATCAATCAAGCTCGAGACTCTGGACTCATTGTATCCACAATAATGCTAGACCTTTCAAAAGCTTTTGACACCATCTCCCACACACACCTTCTTCATCATCTGGCTAATCTCAAACTCTCCCCAAACACTCTTTCCTGGTTCTCCAGTTACCTATCTGACAGATCTCAAGCAGTCAAATGGAAGAACTCATTCTCTTCCTTTTTGCCTACATCTACTGGTGTTCCTCAGGGATCCATCCTTGGACCCATGCTTTTCAACATCTTTATAAACAACCTTCACACCTTCATCCCTGACACCACAGTCATCCAATACACAGATGACTCCACCTTGGTCTGCTCTGCCCCAAACCTTCCTGAACTCCAGACCAAAACCCAATTAGCCTTTACCACCACAGAGAACTGGATGCACCAAAATCACCTTTCTCTCAACTCCAATAAATCCAAAATACTAATTTTTCTCCCCTCCAAAGTTTCCTCTGTGGACAAAAACACTTTCAATGTTCTCAGCCAGACTAACACTGCCATTGAAGTGGTCCCCTCTGCAAAACTCCTTGGCATCACCATAGACGAACACCTCAAATTTGATCTTCACATACAACATAACATAAAGAAAACCCACCAAAACCTAGGTATGCTATATAGGAACAATCACTTCCTTTCAAACTCCACTAGGCATACCCTGGCAACATCCTTCCTCCTACCTTCCCTTCTATACGGAGCCCCTCTCCTAACCAACTTGTCTGCTACCAACACCTCTAAGCTCGAAGCTTGCTATAATAAGATCTCTAAATTTGCCACCAAATCCAAAACATCAAGTCACCACTGCCACAGCCTTCATTCTCTGAATTGGCTAGAACTCCCTAATCACCTAGACTATCTACAACTAACCACCGCTCAAAAATTAATATTCTCCCCTAATAAATGCCCAGCCTTAAAGGACATCCTTCCTCCATACATCCCTAACAGATCACTGAGATCCGAAAACCAAAACCTAATCTCCATTAGTAAACCGAAACGACCAGCTGGCCAGCTTTTACTCTTCTTCTCACTAGGTAAAAAATGGAACTCTCTGCCTACTTCACTTAGGACTATACCCAAAACTGAATCCTTCAAAACTCAACTTTTTCTTCACCTATCCTCCAAATGGAAATGCTCCTGCTTTCACCCCCACTTAAATTCCATAGCAACCCCTAACTAAGCACTCCTACTCCTACTCCACTATACTCTCATACTAATTCTAATTTCTCAAAATAACTACAACTAACAGACTTTAAGTGACTGTAAGCATATAAATATTGATTCAAAAAAAAAAAAAATCTGCCATCAAGTTCTCTGCAACTCTCAAATGTATGAACCCTACTTGTTTTTACAAACTATATTGTATGTATTTGTACTTTGTAATCTTTATTTGCATTCTGTAACCTATATTGTATTATACTGTTCTTGGAGCTTTTATTCTGTAACCTATATTGTATTATACTGTTCTTGGAGCTTTTCTGTCCGGGCCTCCACTGAAAATGGGCACTTCTTGGCCCAGTGGACTTCCCCGGTAATCAAACTGAAATAAATAAATAAATAAATAAGTGACTTGTTCAAGGTTACACAATAGGCAAATGAGAGCTAAGGGAATCAAACGCTGCATCACAGCAACTACAGCTCACAGTCAACCCTCTGCACCAATTCTCTGTTTTTAAATATTGCCTTAATCCCACTTAATTAGGGAAGCAAACTATAAATGCTTTAGGACAATGGCTAACTCTTTATACCCATGCAACACATTTACTTAACAATGCTTACACTGTAGCACAATCTTTGTAACAAACTGCATAGGTTCATATGTAGGTATTAGGATATCAGCCCGAGGGCCTACGTAAGCCTAGCCAACAAGGTTTCCTGGCTTACGACACCCAAGAAAGTTATACTTATACGCTTATATTCATTTATTTCACATATTGCCATAGCCCAATCAAAAATACTATGCTTAATATTCTAACTTCACTTATTGTGTGACTAGCATTGCTTTTTTAGTTTGTATTTCCTTCATTTGCTGCTAGGATAGTGTCACTGGGTCTATGTCAATTTTTTGAATGTTTAAAATGTCGAATGTTATATGGTTGAGACCATATGTTCGACATTTCAAGTGTTCGAAGGTTGACTTTTAACGGAGCTGTATGGCACAGAATTGGAGAATTCCCCTTTTCTGCACTCAAGTGTGGTCTCGGAGTTGGTATATTTAAGCAGGGGGGTGCATAGGGGGCTTGCTCCCTGCTTGCACTGTTTGTGTATGTTTTTCTTCTTTTTTTTTTAATTTGATATTTGAACTTCCAAATTTCGACCATATGGTCTCGACCATATGGTATTCGACATTTTGGAAGTTTGAATATTTGACATAGACCCTATCAGTATAGTAGATATGCCACTTATTTTGTTCATTGGTTTAATTGTTACTAATTGTCCACATTTATGCCATTTGTACAACTATTTATTACTGCTTCTTATCCAATGGACGTATTTGCTCCATCACTGTTATTTAATTTAACTCATTAATTGGTAAAATAATGACATATATTTTATTACTTCATTGTCCAATTTTCTACTATTGCTTATGTTTTTATGCTCTGGAATTACTATTTAACTGTAGCCTTCAAACAGGCTTCCCTCTGCACAAAGGTGGGCCATCTACAGACCCTGGAAATTACAGACCCATAAGTCTCACTAGTCTTATATGTAAAGCCGTGGAAAGAATTATCATGGAGACAATCAACAAGAGATCTAGTAAACCTCCAAACACTGGACCCAACCCAGTTTGATTTTATCAAGGGCAGATCATGCCTACTCAACCTGGTGGAGTTCTTTGAGAAGGTCACCAAAGCCGTGGATGAGGGCATAATCATTCCCACTGCCTACCATTACCTGGCCAAGGCATTTGACACAATACCCCAATCGTGCATTGTTGACAAACTTAAGAGGTTATGTACAAACCCATATGTCACCCAATGGATAGCCAACTGGCTCACAGACACAACTCAGGAAGTTAGAAATGGGGAGCCCAATTCTACAAAGAGGCCAGTCGCAAGTGGAGTCCCTCAACTATCAGTCCTTGGACCGCTCCTTTTTGGCATTTACTTCTCAGAAGTCAAGGCCATTGTCAGTGGTCTCTGGCTGACTAAATCTGCAGATGATTGCAAATAAGGAGCTGTCATTGAATCTCACACTGACACAAATGTTCTCCAGGAGGGGCTGATACAGACAAACAACTGGTGTCAGAGCCATGGACTAAAAGTAAATGCCAAGAAGTGCATAATAGTATCCTTTGGGAAGTCATCCATCCCTGGTAACTATCATATTGACAACACACACCTTAGGGTTGACTCAGTAGTCAGGGACTTAGGGACACACACAGATAGTAATCTAGCCTTTGATCATGTGTCTACTGTGGTGAGGAAATCATTCTATGTTGTGCAACTTATAAACAAAGTTATGGCATCTAAGTCCAAGGAAACCATTGTTCCACTGTATTTGGCATTAATCAGACCTATCATTGAGTACAATGCCCCCTTTGGTATGTACCTAACCAGGAATATCCAACAACTGCAACGTTCACAGATGTTCCTCACTAAGTGTAAGTAATATGTCTTATGCAGACTGCCTTGAAGCCCTATCCCTGTATACTGTCTCCTACAGGCTTTTGAGGGGATATCTATGCCTGGCATACAGGGCATTGTCAGACCCAATCCAATTAAAAGTGCAACTTGGACAATTGGATGGGAAACCAGAAATTCATCCCTAGTTTGGCACCTATGTCTCTGATGCAAAGAGGTAACCTGTAAATGGTTCATCTCCCAGGCCCATGCTTACACTTATCAAGGGTATCAGAACTTGTCAGAGATTTGGTATGCATGGCTAGGCTTAAAAAGGCCCTTGTGGTCATTAGCTTAGTAAACACCTATGAACCTATGTATATTTTTATTAAGATTGTCTTATAACAATCAGGGTGGGAGGTTAGCATAGTGGTTAAGATGGTTACCTCACAGACACAAGGTGTAGGGTTTAATTTTCACATTGGGTAGTTGGCTAGTCTTAAAATGGCCCACAAGGACAGTTAGTCTAGTACTAATCTATGAACCTATAATATACTTCACAATGTGATTGCTATGCTATTTGAAAATTATTAAAGGTTATGTGTTGCTGCTTCAAGCTACGGTCATGACTGAAAATGATGACATTATATATAGAGTGACTGCCAAAATATAATACATGTGTGCATTATATACAAAGTGGATATCAGACCTGGCACACTGAAAGAATCACAGTGACTTGCAGAGTAAGAGCAAGGTATGCTGAGGGAAGAAGCGTAGGAAGAGGTTAAGTGATATGACCAGAGCGACAGTCACATTTTCCTAGTTCTTGTAATGTGCTTTTATTTCTGATAAAATGAGGTAAAAGGAAGAATCTTTAATGAAGAAGGAAGAGAGTCACACAATTTAGGACCAAGGACTGAGAAGGCATGGTCTATGCAGTGAAGCCTAGTTTGGGGGGTTTGGAAGAGTGCACCTGAGTGGTTAAGATTTTGAAGATTGCATGTTGGTGCACCTCTGTGTAGTCTGGAGGCTAGTGGGGGAAGGCCTCATTCTAGATAAGTTTAAATAGTTGAGATGCCAGTAGAAAGTCAGCAGGTTGTTTCACAGGCAACTTGATAGCTTTTCCAATGGTTCCAGTAATGTTCATTTCTTGGGAGAGAGTATTGGATTTGTACATGGCATTTAAGACAGATTGAATGATGGATGCATTTCTTTTACAGACTGCAGCAATCAGACGGAAACCATATTCTAGCTGACCCAGTTAAATACCTTTGTCTATGGCATTCCTACAGGTTCTGGATAGAAAAAGAGAGATCCTATTAGGCCAGAATAAGATAGGCTGGTTGTGTGTGTGTGTGTGTGTGTGTGTGTGTGTGTGTGTGTGTGTGTGTGTGTGTGTGTGTGTGTGTGTGTGTATCTATGTGTATAATGCAAGTGGAGGTGGAAATTTAGGAAGGGGTCCAACCAAATCCCTGGGTATTTGAATGGAGTGACATTTTCAATAGTGTTATTCAGATGATCAAGAATTTGTAGCGGTCTGGACAAAGAAGTGAGTTTGTCTTTAGTACCAAAAAGCATTGTTTTTATTATAAAAGAGTTAAGCAGTAATTGTTTATTATTCATCCATTGAATAAGGGTGTGAAAATCAGCCTGACGTTCGAGTTCAAGAGAAGAGACATCAACATAAAGCAGGAGAGGAAGATGGGGTAAGTCAAAAGAGAGTTTGTTAAGGTAGATAGAAAAGAGGGGAGGTGCCAGAATAGATCATTTGGGGACACCTTTCAGCAGAGAGATTAATGAGTTGAAATTCACTTAGAAGTGAGGTTTGGAGAGTTAGTTTTTGAACTGGGACAGTTTGTCATCGCATATGCCTATTTCAGTGAGATTGTCTACGAGAACTGAATGATCAACAAGATCAATGGTGTTGGTGAGGTCAAATAGCTGTGGATGTACTGGGATTAGAACAAATGCCTTGTTGATTTTGAGCAAAAAGGTTTCATTGGTTGATGCATTGAGTAAGTTGCAAATAAAGTAAGTTGAGGACGTATTTTCAGCAGCAAACAGAGGGACCCCTTAAAGTACCACTGAATGCATAATAACACAGTTCCTGTATCTTATTAGTTTGTCATCCACCATACAAATGAGTTGCCCATTGGTACTCATCCCTGCACGTAGGCTGAGATACATGAGAATTATTTTTGAACACCATTTCTCTATCATTTTTCCTGAGATCTCTGAAGGTGAGAAACTTATGGCTTGAAAATATGAATGATAGTGCTCGTTCAGCACAGAGTCGGTGTGAGAAGGAGAAGATTTTTCTGGACATACTCCATAAGCAGTACATTCTTGACTCCTGCAGAAGAGTTGTTCTGGATCATAGTATAAGGCTGATGTTGGGAATAGTTTGTTCAAGGCTGTCACCCACGCTACTGGTATGCCACTCACAGGGGAACATTGCCATTATCACTACAGTAACATAAGTTGATGCAAGCCTGACCCCCTTGGCTAATGGGAGAGAAAAGTTATGGTGCAATCCCCACCTCCTTATTATAAGTATATAATCTTTTAACTAAACAAATAACCATACATTGCATGCCACCATCCAGTTTCTTATTATGCCCTGTTCATGTCTGTATCCCTGAAGAGATTGAAAAGTATAGGGAGATGCACAGGAGAAGATAAGAGCATCTTGGTATGCTGGAATAAGTATACACGCTGTTATGAAAAATGTCTGTTTTGGCATTTTAGAAGTGGTAGCAATTAAAAATAAGTGTGTATAACTTTTATACAGCAGTACCATATCAGTCAGTACTGGCATAGCTCAAGGGTAAGGCTAGAAGTACAGCATTGCACAGCACTGCAGGCCTTCTCCTGTGTACTGTGATTAGTGGCTCTCCATGATAAGTCCATGTGAACTATGATTGCTAGGATGGCTGTGGGTTAAATTAGCCCACACAAAAACAAAACAAAACAAAACAATTGTTGTTGCCTTGGCAAAGTATATTTGTCATGCCACTGGTATCAGTGCATCACTTAGACATCTATGTAATATCCATAAGTAGTAATAGTTTGTTGGGCATTTCACAATATACAATAGAAGTATCTGTCCCTTATTTATCACCTGTGCTGGACATATGTGTTGTAAGATCAGCATGTTTATTTTGTATACATATAGTTTTATTATTGCCAAAACTCAAGCCCTGTCATCCCATGATAGGTGGCAGCAGTAACACCACCACCACTACCAGCACAAGAGGCACTCCGCATGTTTGGTCCCAGCATGCCACAGTTGATGCCATGCTTTGCCCTACCTGTGTGAATTAATCCCGTACAGGGTAGTGATCCAATGGCATCTGCAGTAGCAGCGCAGGTAGAGGTGACACTTTTGTCGCCTATCAGGAGATGGCAGGGCTTGTGGGGGAGATAATAGGCAGGAGGTTGGCTGCCCACATCAGCCACATGGAGACCTTGCTCTGGTGACTCTTTGAATGGTGTCCCTGATCAGCACTGACTCTACCTTCTGATTCAAAACCCAGTGATGATAGTTCACAGAGTGATAAGTAATTTCCCACTGGGTCTAAGCTGGCAGAGACTGCATCTTTGAACTCCCAGTTCTATCCCCCAACCTGGCATTCCTGGCCTTTTGTATTCATGCCCACCTTGTATGATGTACAAGCCTCCCTTCACCATTGTATTTCCCATTTTTGTCTCATGTCTCCTTCACTATTGTGTTCACCCTCCTTTATTTTGTTATAACACACCCTGTCATCTCCAAGTCATGTATGGCTTTCTTTACCTAACCTCCCCGTCTTACCAACCTCTTACTTCCTTGACTTCCTTTCCCAATTTTCCCTTCTCAAAAAAATAAATAAAAAGGCAACTGTTCCACAAAAAAATTCTCCCACCCATACCACTCAAATGCCCAGATATTTTACTAATGTACACATGACTGGCTCCGATAGTTTATTATAAAAAGTGTAGTTTCCTAACAATTCATTGAGGATAGAAGTAATTAAATAATTACAATCATTGCTGCAATTCTCCATGATTATTGAGCCAAGACGTTGAGAGGTATGAGTTGTATGTTGCTATCCCATTTCCTTCCTGCTTATTTTTTTATCTGCTCACCTTGGGTTCTGTTCTAACGACTGCTAACTTCTTCTTTTCATTTTTGTCCTATATTTCCACGGGTCACAGAGAGCGACATCAATGCACTTGTATAACCAATGAGACATAACACTTCTTGTCCTATTGACAAGTGAATCTCAGTCATGTTCTACTGATATTGTCATTAGTCAAGCAAGTGAGCTAAGCATCACTGCACCAGCACCTTGCAAATGTGAAATAAAGTAAAGGCAACACCTTTAGGATAACTGTTTTGATGGCTCAGTTTGCAATTAGTATGGTGTCAGTGCAGTTGGTGGGTGGTTCTAATCCCCTGAGGGTTGTATGCTGCTTTATAATATCTGATTTGCAGTCTGGAAATGTGATACATTTTCCTGTTATGTGTGTTTTATGACACCTTTTACTCTGAGTCCGTCTTTGGATTCCCTTACTAGCGAATTGAATTCATCCTGCAAAGAGGACAGAAAAGATGATCTGACTCCCCTGTTGGTATCATATTTTCTTTTCTTTTTTTTTAATGGCATTCACATTATAATACAGGTTCACTGCTTATACTCTGATGTATTCAGTATTGTTGCAGGTTGATACCTCTCCTGTGTACGTTTTACATCATTCTATGTTCAGGTCTTGTCATGCCACCTTCTTGTGTTACGCAGCCCTGTTTTGGCGGGCAGCACCCTTTGAACTCTTCTGTTCATCTCTGTGGTTTCTGTTGCTATAGTGAAACCACTAGTCCACCCTTAGTCATCCCTGACATTTTCCCTTTCATGGAACATTTTTCTGCATATATAAATGTATGTATAGATATATTGCTGTACATTACACCAGCATTATCAGTGTAGTTTCCCTGTCTGTGAGCATGGACACGTGACAACTACCAGAGGTGATTGTGCACATTCAGTTGCTCATACTTTAATCCATCCATGAGGTACTCTTAACATGATCTGGCTCTGGGTCTGTACTGCAGCTTGGAAGGGGAGATGCTCATCATATACAATTTCTTGGCCACATGCTTCACTAATAAACATTGAGGCTTCCCCATGTATGCAATGTAAATAGTGTTGGCTTGACCATGATCATGGGTATGGGATTTCTGCATCCCTAGCACTTTATTTCACCATTGTTTACAGCTCTTCTATAGAGCATATCCTTACAGCCAGCTATTCCTCCAGATGCACATACTCTCTCTTCATCTCTGCCGTTCTTCTTCTCTGCTTTTTGACTGACTTCTTCTTTTGTTTCATCTCTATTATGGATTTCTTCCTCTCTTTCAAACATTACACTCACCTGCTATTGATTCATTCTCCTCTATCATCACCATTATGACTGGTGAAACCAAACCTCCTGAAGCCACAAACATGACTTCTGTATGACCATTTTTTGTAGAGGCAGCTATTTTCTATACTCCGAAATCATCCATGTTCTCTGCTACAGCATTTTGTTGCCTTCCATCATGAATGTAAACATAAGCCCCATCAGCAGACACCCACTGGCATCACCTCATGGATTGGAAGAAGAGGGGAAGTTTATTTATTTAGTAAGTTATGTATTTATTTATTTATGTGTTTGCTTGTTTATTTTATTTGTTTCAGTTGGATAACCTGGTAAGTGGACTGGTTGACAGACTCTTTTACAGACATGACCTGGGTGCCCTGATGCAAGACACACAAAAAATTGAAGAATCCACAGAGTTATACATAGTATAGTGGCAAAGCAGAGACAATACAAATGCAAGGGATATTATTTACACTACGTACAGGTAACGTAGGAATTCAAAAGTATGTCTTTACAAGAAATGTGTGACTGCAGCCAGACCTGCAAGAGTTATCCATTGTCACAGAAGCAAGAGCATCTGGTGTCCTTAAATAGTTGTTCTTTTAGTTTGTTAATAAATAATTGAAGTATGTCTCTTTTGCTGCATGACTTCTGCAGGTAGCTGGTTCCAAACAGCTGACCATATCTTAGAGGAAAGCTCTTTCTACTGCGGAGGTTTTAAAGTGAGGTCTAATTATGGCAATACTATCTTATTGGATATCTCTCTGGGTATAATTTGGCTGTTTAATTTGTAATTTTGTTTTCAGGGGTGTCATTGCCCCATTTTTAACAGCATATAGTTTTGACAGTTAAGTAGAAATGTAGTTCTGTTGTAGAAGTTGGCAGTGATGAGTTTGGAGTGCTGTAAGAAGAATAACTATTGAGATTTTGTTTATAATAATTTGTATTTTGCATGTGTTTGAGCTGGGATGTATGGTTACAAGAGGGAGCCCATACTAGATTTTAGGGATAAATACATTTTTAGTTAAGGCATTACAAGATGTAGGGATGAGGAGGCTTGACATTCTATAGCACGGTTTTAGTTGTTGGAGGGTTTTGGTACTAATATTGTCAGTATTTTTGGCCAATGAAAGAGTAGGGTCCAAAGTGATCCCTAGATACTTCTGTTCTGTTACTAGTGGTACCAGGTTGCCATCTGTATCAGTAATAATTAGATTTTGGGGGTTTATGTGATGTGCCAAATATTAACATCATGATCTTAGACTTCAGGGGATTGATTAGAAGCATATTTTTTATCCAGTGGCATATCTATTTAAAGCTAGATCATAGTTTCTGTTGAACTGCTAAGGTGTTCTTACATGATTTAAGTAATAAAGTATATGCAAAAGGACCAAGTTGAAGAGGGGCTGGTTAGTGGACCAATAAGTGAATAGGGGAAAATAACAGTGGTCTAAGGATGGCTCATTGTGGGACTCCTATCTTAATAGCGCCTTCAGTCAAAATGCAGGTTCTTATATATACTTGGAATATTTTATTATTAGCTTTGAAATCATAGGTTCATGAGAACTTACTAGACTAATGATCTGACAGTTTTAACAAGCCTAGTTTACATTTCACCTGGTAATTTTTTTAGTCCTTATATTTTTTGTATGAATAACCCAGATGTAGCAGAACAGATATGTTGGTAAATTTACTTGTTGCCCCTATCCATGAGGGGCATGGGTGCTAAACCAGAAATGATTTTGTGGTTTCCCATTCAATCATCTAAATTACATTTGAATAGAGGAAGAGAAGTACTTCATTTTATGCAAAGTGGAAGATGGTTCAATAGAAGTGGTACTCTTAATACATACCTGTCCACCAACATGTCAAAAGATCTGACAAAATAAATTTAGATGAGGCTCTCTACGCAATGCAGGTCACCTCTTTGTAACTTGTATGACATTGCAAAAAGGGACAAGACTTTGAGATGGTCTGCATATGTTTTATGATTTAGGCCCTTAATTTTTTGATTTCTTTTAATGAGAAAGCAGGTTGGTCATTTCAACTGTGACAAGTGTTTGAATAGGTACATACCAAAAGGGTCATTATATTTAATGACTTGCCAAATGAGAGCGGAAAACAGAGGAATGATTGCATTCCTGGACACGGACACCATATCTTTAATATAAGTTGTGTGACAAGAAAAGGACTTCTTTACAATAGTGGATATGTGGTGATCAAAGGACAGTTTATTGTCAACATAGGTTCCCGGATAAAAGTAAAAAAGGATGCCAAGGTACCAAAAAATCACCAGTAAAAAGTCCAAGGTACCCAAAGAAGGACAATCCAGCCGCAATTAGCTTGAAGAGAATTTTTCAATGTACAAACTTCCAAGAGCCAAAGATTCCATTATGCATCCAGGAGGCTATTGTAGAGAATAATCTCCACTGCTTGAAGAGACTGTCCCACCATTCCTGACACAGGATTTGCATTTGATGAAGTACTTTAAAAGAAAATGTATTCGTGGAGTTTGTTAAGAAACAATGTGATTTAGTTCATTGGAATAAAGGTGTTTTTATTCGTTTTGTGGCTGGATTTCCTTTCTTTGGGTACTTTGGATTTTTTACTGGTACTTTTTATAGGTTCCCAGATCCTTGACTATAAGATCAGCTTTAGGAGGGTGTTGTCAGTGTAATAGTTACTAGACAGATCATGTTTGCCAAGTTATACATTCCTTGGCATTTTGTTTCAGTCCATGGTTTTGACACCATCTACTTATTTGGGAAATGTTCGCTTGTAGGATCTTTGAGTCCTCTGGGGAAATTACAATGGTAGTAATTTTACAGTAGCCTGCAAATTTGGTCAATCATAAACCTTTCACATTTTCTTTGATGTTTGAAAAGTAAATGCCAAAGAAGAGTGGCCCAAGAACTGAACCCTGGGGCACATCTCTAGTAACAGTTTTTTTGGAGGTGGTACAACTGTCCATCCTAATTTCCTGGGAATCATTATTTTTTTATTTGTTTATTGGCATTTGTTTACTGGGATAGTCCACTGGGCCAAGCAGGGCCCATTTTCAGTGGATGCCCAGGGAGAAAAGCTCCACAATAAACACAATTAGAGTATAAAAAAACACAAAGGATAAACTTATTACAAAGTAACACATTTAGGTATATAAAAGCACACAGGATAAAGTTATTACAAAGTGATATAAGTACAGTTGACATAGCAGAATGGGTAAACATTGTATCAAATGCTTAGCAAACATATTATAGCAGAGGTTCGAACCTTCAAATAAATGAAGAGCCTTGAAACAGCCAAGTTATAGGAGTGGTAGGATATAAGAGGAAATAGTGGGGAAGATATGACAAAGCAAGGTGAAAGAAATAGATAGTGTTAGAATAAGTGAGTAAGGGTAAGAGTAAGAAAAAATAGAGATAAATGACTGGGAATAAGTTGTTAATAGTAAAAGGTAAAGAAAGAGAGTGTGTGAAGAGAAAAGAGAGTAGAATGTTAGTTGAAGTAGGGGATTATGGGAAGGTTAGAAGGGAACTGAGGAACTTGGTTAGGAGGAGGCTTAGTACAATTACAGATCCAGGTAGAGTGGATGTGATTACAAAG
Organism: Protopterus annectens; assembly: GCF_019279795.1. NCBI lineage: Eukaryota > Metazoa > Chordata > Ceratodontiformes > Protopteridae > Protopterus > Protopterus annectens. The sequence continues at coordinate 1,743,897,654 of NC_056735.1, forward strand.
AGCTGTTTTGAAGGAAACAGTGCTTTGGATAGTGTGAATGGCTAGAGGAAGGCTGTTCCAGGTTTTTAGCTATTGCCCAGGAGTATAGTAGTTGACAAGCAGGTAGCTTGGGTTTATGAATTTGCAGTAGGTGCTGGTTTTCTGATTTTAAGGACCTATTGGGATTATAGTGAGAAAATAAGGAATTTAGGGCAGGAGAATCCTGAGGTTTTGTAAGTATTTTGTGTGGTAGTTTGTTGGAGATAGATGAGGTAGTGAGTGAACTCAAGCTAGCTTAGTACTTTTAGGGGTGTGCAATGGTGGGTGGAAATGTGGGTGGTTGTTGCAAATTTAACTATTTTGGTATAGCAGCTTTCTAATTTAGTTCTGAGTGTGGATTGGAAGCTGGTAGCAATTAGTGAGCCAATTTGCTACTCAATGTGTTACAAAGGAATTTACATTTACCTGGGAGAACTTATCATAATACCCAAGTGCAGGATGGTGTTAAACACTTTGGCTAGGTCTAGACATACGGTGTGCAATGATTTTTTCCCCTCATTCTTTGCCTCAGTTGAGAAGCACAATCTGGCTTCGGTCAAGAGTTTGTAGATTGCCTATGTCATTATTTATTAATTATACTGATACGGTTATAGTGTTACAATGTTACATAGTTCAAATTCAGAGCCTATTAAGTCCTTCAATTAGTCTCCATACAGTCTAGGATTAAAGGATGTGTCACCCACAAAACTATCCAAACCTTGTTTAAATTCAAACATAATATTTAAATTCCCAAGTTTTAAAGGTAACACAGTCCACCAACTACTAGACCCAAAATAAAAATAATTCTGCTTTACACTTGGATTATACCTTCTGATGTCAATCAAATAATTATTTATTTATTGTATCAACTGAATGCTGTAATTTAGTAACATCTATGCTGGCACCATACAAATCAGAAAAAAGCTTTTGTGAATTACAATTAAGTTCCCCATAAAAAACCTGTATTTAATAGAAAACAGGGATAATGATTTCAACCAACGTTGATAACTAATTTCCCTTTGTATCTTCTCAAGTCATTCAGTCTGAATATTGTTATATATAAACACAAAACCACCATATTCAATAACAGGTTTTACTTTTGTCTTAAGCAATGGCAATAATACATCCTTATCCCTTATCTTAGTAACTATTATACCAAGCAATTTTCGCAATTGACAGTAACATCTTCTTATTGTCTCAGTTAGATGTAAATCAAAAGTAAATATTTTATCAATCGTAATCGCTAAATCTTTAATACTATCCACACTCTTAATTAAATAATTGTTCATAGTATAAGGATAGCATAAATTATTTTTCACAAAATAGATAATGCCTATCTTTTTTTAAATTAAAGTTCCATTTTACATTCCATTTCATTAGTAGTGGCCCAAGTAAATAAAGCATCTACATAGCTGTGTAAACTGTTATGATCTTCCAATTTTGTAATAACCACACATATGTTTGTATCATCAGCATATTTACTTATTCACAAGCCACAAACCATTATTACTTGGGAAGGATGCCATAAATAACCCAAATAATACAGGTTCCAAAAGAAATCTCTGAGGTACACCGGAAGAAACAGATTTTCCATTTGAAAAGGCATAATTAATTCTCACTCTGTAAGTTCTCAGATACATAGAATTCTACACGCACCTTAAATATAATGATTCAGGTCACTTGCCACCATTAAAGAAATTATTTTATGGTGGGAAACTGTATTGGATGCTTAGGCCATATCTAAATATATGCATCAATGGGTAATTCTTCATCCAGTGCTTACCACAATGATTGGTAGAAGGGCAATACATTCATCTAACAAGCTCTACCTAGAAGGAATCCATGTTGAGAAATATCTTTGTAACTTATTATTGTTTCAAATATATATTTAGCTGTAACTCTCTTAAAACATTCACCCAGTAAACAGGTTAAACTAATTGATATAAAATTATTAATTAAACACAAATCCCTACCCTTAGGCACTGGAACTGCAATTGCCTCCTTCCATAATTCTGGAACAAAACCAGTTTCTAAGGAACGCTGAAGTAAATGTGATAAACCGGGAGTTTAAGAACTTATTATATTTTTCAAAAAGATACCCATTTATCCCAACAGGTCTGGCCATAGAACTTGCACTTATCTTAAACAACTCTTCACATCCACTCTTGAATATGTCAAGGGCATGAGTCATTACCACTAAAAAGTAAATGCTCTTCAAACATAGGGCCTTCATGAAATATTACTGAAGTGTGTGCAAATATATTAACCAATAAATTCAAGTCTGTTGTTAAGCTATCATTCCACTTTATAATACAATGAATTTCCCTTCTACAAATATAAATATCTATAAAAAGATATCTAATTAACCAATCTTTGACAAGCTTTTTCTCAAACTCATATTGGTCCATTCTTAACTTCTCTTTAAGACTAAGCTCTTTGTACCTTTCTTTATTACTCCTACAATGTACATTTCTAAACTTCATCCAACATGCTTTCCTGCTTTTAGTAACCTTTTCAAGTTTATAAGTCCACCAAGGAGTTTTATAGTTTCTTTTTACAGTAGTAAAAGGTACATAGTTTTCCATTGTTTGTGTCAAAGGAAAAAACTTCAAAGACCAATGCACGTAAGGTTCAGTTAAGGCACATTTAATAACTTGCTGCAAGGAGACAAAAACATGCAAATACAGGATTTTGCCTAACTACTAACAGGAAGTATGCTATTCGTATACTGTTTTACAAGACATGGCCTTCTATGGCTGAGGTAACTAAACACAACGTTCAGTATTGTTCTACAGCAGATGTTACTCAGATTTTCTGCTGACATGACTGGATTTGTGAGAAACTTTTTGAGAAAAACAACCTGGCCTTGATGGGCTCTAGCCCATTACAAGCTTCTGTTGTATAGTTCTAATACATGTGTTACATTTCAAGGTACTTTTCTAACTCAAGCACAAGCAAATGCTGATTACAGTTCATATTTTCAAGCAGTCTTTGTTCTAATTATCTATAGCTTCTGCAGCTGTGTATTTTCTCACAGCACAAGGGGAACTCTTTGTCTAAGTCTCATACAAGAGATACATCTATTCATTATTCTCCTAACATGAGCAGAAATTATCTGCTTCCTTGTAAATTTCCAATGCATAAGCAAGGATTTTAGCTGCGCATATTTCATGACAATACAAGGTCAGAAAGCTTCTGCAATTCGTACAGATTTATGCAGTATGAAATAGAATAAATGTGTTAACCCTTTTTAATCTCTAAATGCACTAAGCATATTACTAATACATACACTAATACATATTTTTCTGACGTAAGAAAAAAATAACATTTCTTCTGAGTAACATTATCTACATGACATAAATCTTCCTTCCATTCCCAGTTATTTATTTCCTCATTTATTTTTTATAATCTGTTCTCTAAAATGCCAATCTACATTCTCTTTTTTCTATGCAGATGTTACATAAGAAAACTTGATGTATGTCCAACTAATACTATTATGTTCTGAACAAATTAACCCTGGTTAATAGTATTTTTATGATATTATCTAAATTTGTCCAGACAATAGTCTACCAGCAATCTGTCTATACCCATGTTCAGTACTGGAATTCACTATTTCATTATTAGCCCCCTAAATGATTATTTATTTTGGACTAGGTGCATAAAAAATCATCAACCACAAACTCATAACCTTTCTCCAAAATTTCTACAATAATGTTACTAAACTCCATATTTTCCATTAAAGCAAAATTGAGTGGAGGCTACAACATAGGCATATTGTGGCCTGACAGTGATTACATTTAATATTAATATATACATTTAATATTTATAAATATTTATAATATTTATAAACACAATCTCAAAACTCCCACTATTGTTTATTAAATACGTTTTCTTCATCTACATAGATTGAGACACCACTTTCTTTCCTATGCTCTCTAAAATTATGATATCATCTATAACTTGACATGCTGAATGGAGGATATTTATCAGAAAACCAGGTTTCTGTAATTAGCAACACATAAAGTCATAATTACATCTAGCTTTCAACAGAAAAAAATATATTATTTAGGCTTGTCAAATTACACATCAAAAATTCCCACTTGAAGCCTTCTCATAATTCCATATGTCTATGTTTCTTATGCCCCCCTTTAAAAAAAGATTCACAGAACTAATACATTTCCTAAAAAGAATCCTATTACCAACATAAAAAAACAAAAAACAAAACAAAAGTGATAATAAGAAGCACAGCTGTCATAGAGTTAAATAAAACTTTTAATCGTTAAAAACTAGTAAGCACTTTCTCCACCAAACTGGTGGCTTCATCAGACCATACATACAAAACAAGCAATTCATGTATATATATATATATATAAATATATATATATATATATATAGATATATACATATATATATATATATATATATATATATATATATATATATATATATATATATATACCACATTAATCAATCCCTACCAATAAAAACATTTACTCACAATTAAAATCAAACGTCCGTTAAGGAACTTAATTTGCTTGTAGTGAGCACGCAAGAGGTCTGCAGGTCTTAAAGGTACATGTGCAGCATTCTAAAGCTATACAATTAATGTATAAATAAATGCTGCAATAAATAGCATGCAAAAGTTCTGCAGGATAGCTCCTTTTGCAAAATGTAGTACACAATTTTACTACCCCATTTAATCCAAAACCCTTGTCAGCTCTAAATTTCAAAATCCAACATAGTTCACTGTTCTCTGTCTTATTCCCTAAATCACCTAACCTAACATTCACACCTATGCTGACCAAGTCCCTGACACCTAAAGCAAACAGGTGTGTATAACCCCAGCCAACTCCTGAAGATCAGCCCAATTCAGAGTACTGCTCTATTGGAGGAATCCCTCTGCACCAACAGTATTTGAACATCCCTGACACCTAAAGCAAACAGGCTTGTATAACCCCAGCCAACTCCTGAAGATCATCCCAATTCAGAGTACTGCTCTATTGGAGGAATTCCTCTACAGCAACAATATTTGAATGTCCCTGACACCTAAAGTAAACAGGTTTGTATAACCCCAGCCAACTCCTGAAGATCAGCCCAATTCAGAGTACTGCTGTATTGGAGGAATTCCTCTACAGCAACAGTATTTGAATGTCTATGACATCTAAAGCAAACAGGCTTGTATAACCCTAGTCAACTCCTAAAGATCAGCCCAATTTAGAGTACTGCTCTATTGGAGGAATCCCTCTACAGCAACAGTATTTGAATGTCCCTTAAACCTAAAGCAAACAGAGTTGTATAACCCCAGCCAACTCCTGAAGATCCCCCCATCCACCTCCACAGTCTAGCTCCCAGATATCCTGTGCTCACTCCCTCTACATAGATTTAGGCATAATATATCTTTCTAAGGAAAGTAAATAGCACAGATTTAGGTAAAAGGTAGCTTTCTCAAGAAGGTAAATTGCTAACCAGCAGACTCTAAAGCATAGCACTTTACTGTACTCCCTGAATTACAACTGATCATTTTCCATAACTGCTGCTCCTTTAGGACAGTGCTGCCCCACTCTGTTTGCTGCGCTCACTCCACTTCTCTACTCTACCCCCATTCCCACCCACCCCTATTACAATTAAACTTATAGCTGCTAACCACTCCTACCTCAGCTCACACACCCAATCAACCAATCAAATTACACCATCAATCCCCCACTCAATCAATCATTCAAAAACTCACTTGCTGTGGAGACATACACCCTAACCCAGGACCCAATTCTTCACTCCATACAAACCTAAACCAACCAAACCCTCTTTATAGAAGGACAACCTCCTCTCTTCTTCTCTTAAACATTAATGTAAGAAGTATACTTAACAAAGTTCAGGACCTCCATGGCCTATTGGCTTTATATAAACCAGATTTAGCCATACTAACTGAAACTTGGCTTAGACCAGAACATTATGATAATGAGATTACACCCCCTGGCTATAATATTATATGGAAAGATAGGACAGGGAAATAAGGAGGAGGCGTAGCCATACTGTTTCAAAATCATCTCACATTGGAACAGGTTAGCTACAACTCCCAGGAAGTCAATGATATTCAACTCATTCTTGCTAAATTAAAATTAAAACTAAACTCTAGCAAACATATAGTTATAGCAGGTGCCTACATCCCACCAGGAAACAACATTGGCACTAGGGAGAACCTGTTACACTGGATGTCTATCTCTTATCCACAAGAGACCATACTCTTAGGAGATTTTAATATTGACTGGTCTGACTGTACCAAATTCAATCCCTCTACCCATATTAGTCTTCATGGGTTTACCCAAATCATAGACACCCCGACAAGAGTTGATAAGAAATCCAAATGTCAATCCATCTTAGATTGGATACTTCTGTCTGACCCCATCTTAGCACACCAAGCAGGCTGCCTACCAGACAGTTTGAGTGATTACCAACCAACCTACCTTATTAGGAATAAATCCCACCATAGTAACCAACCCATGCTTAGAATAGTTCACAACAAAAATAACTTCAAAGCCAAGAACCTAAACAACAAACCAAAATACTGTAACTGGACTCCCCTAAAACACCTACCCCTAGATGAAGCAGTAGATTACTTTAACTCAACCTTTCTCAAAATCCTAAACCATCATGCACCAGCCTGAACCATCAGAGTTAAGACAAACTATGCCTCTTAGTTAACAAAAGAAACTAAAACCATAATGAAGGACAGAAACAGGGCCTGGGCTCAATATCATAAACTTAAAACCACTACCTCAAAACAAAACTACTTAGCACTCCGGAACAAGTCCAAACAACTTATAAAACTCGATAAAACCAATTACTATAAAACCTTACAAGAAAAACATGCTCACAACCCTCATAAATTCTGGGCCTCAATAAATAAATTACTGAACCCAAGTAAAACCGGCACTCCCACACCCATAGTACCAACTGACAAAAAGGACACCCCCACACAATTCAACAAATTCTTTACTGAAACAGTCCTAGCTCTAACACCCTAAATAACACCACTAGACCTACACCTTCTCCAACCCCTACTAACCCTACTACACAACAGACTCCCTCTAGCTTTTCCTTGTCTCCAGCACCTACACAACTTATTACTAAACTCCTCAAAAAACTAAAACCTTCCAAGCTATCTGCTGACAAACATCCTGCTGATTTCCTTCAACTGTCAGCTGAAACCATATCCTACCCCATGTCTATCCTCATAAATAGATCCATATCTGAATGCAAAGTACCAAACCTGTGGAAAATATCTCATATTATTCCACTCCACAAAGGTGGCAACTCCCTTGAGCTCACCAACTACCACCCAATTGCAATTTTATCTCTTTTATCAAAAATATAGAAAGAGTAGTACACTCACAACTATTGCAATACCTCCTAAAAATAACATTATATCAACATCTCAACATGGCTTTCGACCCTCCCATAGTACGTGACAGCTCTACTGTCATATACCAACATAGTCAACACCCATAGAAACAACAGACTTTTTGTTTCCTCTGTATTCTTAGATTTATCTAAAGCCTTTGGTATGGTCAATCACAGAATGCTTCTCAAAACTCTAGCTACCCTTAAAATTAACTCTCTCACTATATTATGGTTCAACAGCTATTTATCAGGCCGCCAACAAGCAGTTCTTTGGCAGGACCAACTATCCTCCCTTCTACCTGTATCCATAGGAGTCCCTCAAGGTTCCATACTTGGTCCTTTACTATTCTCTATATTTACAAATCAGATAGCTGCATCCTCTCCCTCTGCCTCTATAGTGCAATATGCAGATGACACTACTATCATATGTACCACCCCAACCTTAAGCAAACTTCAAACAATAACACAGCATAACTTTACTCTGGCTGAAGCATGGTTTGCTAGCATTAAACTCATACTCAATCCCCCCCCCAAAAAAACAAAACTAATTCTCTTCAGTCCTAGTAGATCTCCTGCATGAAACTCCAAGGATAATACCTCAATCACCCCCAACAACACACACTAAACTCCTAGGAGTAGTAATCGATAACAATCTCAAATTTGACGTACACATAGCTCAAACAATCAAAAAAGTAAACAAAAAGCTTGGTCTCCTGTACAGGAACAAGCAATTCATGACCAATTATACCAAAGTCACTATTGCAAAAACACACACATTATCCACCCTACTGTATGCCTCCCCAATCCTGACTAATCTTTGCCACAGTGAACAAAACAAAATGGCATCTTGGTATAACAAGATTACCAAGTTTGCTACAGGTGCCTCTAATAGATTCTATCACTGTCTTTCCCTCAAACAGCTCAACTGGCTTGAGTTGCCCCAACTACTTCTTACCACTCAACTCTCCACAGCCCACAGACTGTACTACCTCCCTGACAAAACTCCCGCACTACAGGATCTAATACAGCCCTACACCACCACAAGCCTTAAGATCAACAGATCGAAATCTCATAAATGTCATCAAACATAAAAATGTAGCGGGTAAAACTCTCTTTGGCTGTACAATAGAAAAAAATCTGGAACTCACTCCCAAATCACATAACTTCTACAAGCTCTGCTTCACTATTTAAGAAACTACTGAAAACCCACTATTTTAACAATTGGCTGGGCACTTGCGACTCCCCAGGCTAATCCACTACATTGCAGTGTTGCAAGGATTCTGCCAAAGATAACCTATAAGTTTCTAAACTCTGAATACTTATTCTTACCAAACAATGGTCTATTCTGATGGTATTGATTTATAAGTCTATGAAGAAATGTTAAATTTTATTCTGATGCTATTGATTTATATGGCTATGAAGAAATGTTAAATGTGTTCTTATATGTTTAATTGTATGCCTTAAGAATACAATTATGTATTTTATAAAATGTATTTGTAGCATTGTTTTAAGTGGAGCTTTTCTCCCCGGGCCTCCACTGAAAATGGACCTGTGTCCAGTTGGACTTTCCCGGTCATCAAATGTAAAATAAAATAAATAAAATAAAATATAGTCTCCACCTCCATGAACTTAAACTCATGAGACATGCTACTGTCTAATACATATCTGGATAGTGCGCTTGTAGTATTCCATATCCTAATGCAATAAAGATGTCTCCTAACCCACTCCCTTAGTGTCCAGTTAGTTTTACCAATATAAAAACACTGACAGCATTTACACTGTGTCAGATAGACTAAATCCCTTGTGGCACAATCTGCCTTAACCTTAAATTTAAAAGACTCTAGATATGTGAGGATGAATAAAGGTACTATCACTTTTGGTATGCTGACAATAACTGCAGTGATTACATGGAAACATCCCTACAACCTCTCCACACTTATAATTTCCCTTCTCTGGATAACAAAGCATCCTTTTCAGGGATTTATGATTTTTGAAACAAAAATGTGGTGTATCACCAACCACCCGCCTGATCTTCTCATCAGTTAAAAAAAGTGTCCAGTGTCTCTTAAACACCATCTTAACCTTCTCTATGTTACTGGTATAGAACATAGGGACATTCATCCAGGATCTATTATTACCACCTGAATTCAAACCAACCCCAGATGAAAAATAAGGTCTAGCCCTTCCATTCTTAATTCATCTATCTGAGCACAAATAGGATCAGTCTCCTCAGGGTCTATATTATATGAATGAAAGTTCATATAAACGAACGCTCAATGAGCGAAAATCCAAGACATCGAAAACAATATTGTGGAGGGCTGCACACCCCCCCCTCTAATATATATTACATCTCTGAGATCGCACTATAGTGAGGAAAGGGCAAAAACTTCAATCTTCACTGTACTGCAATCTCACAACATGCACATCGATGTCCGGGAGTTTTGCTCATTAGAGTGTTCACTTATATGAACTTTCGTTCATATAATATAGACCCGTCTCCTCACACCTGTAACCTCAATCCCTTAAATTCACACTCAACCAGTCCAGACTATTTCTATAACTATCTTCCCTATTATTTAATCATGAAGCATGCATGCCTTGTCCTTTAAGCACATTGGTAAAGACACATTTGGGATGCATGCTCCTCCTATGAAGTAGGGAATTCCTATAACAATCTTTCTTATAAAGATTAGCAGCAATGGAAAGGTCAGGTAATTTCTTCACAAAAACATCTAAATACTCAATCCCAGTATCAGAGTAATTAGAGGTAAACCTCAAAAAGTCAGTGGCCCCACGCAGTAATTGAATAAAATCATCAAGACTTTCCACCGTACCGCTCCAAACAATGAACATGTCATCCATGAAGTGGCAGTAGAACTTAACATTCTCCTGAAATAACTCTAAACCAAACACCTCATCCAATTCCCATTGTGCAAGAACAGCACTGGTGTAGCTATGGGCACAAGTGCCCATAGCTACGCCATGTTTCTGAAGGTAGTAGACCTTATCAAACACAAATGTGTTATTTTTCAACACCTCCATAAACACACATAACAAATCTATCAGTCTACCGTCATAGTCACTGTTATTCAAAAGATATCTCTTCATGTATTCAACACCCTGAGAATCAGGTATTGTAGTGAATAGGGACACAGCATCCAATGTAACTAACAAATAGTCTTTCAATATCCCATTCATATTCACAAAGGAATACAAATCCTGTAAGAACTGTTTGGAATCTTTTAACACAGCATGTGACTTATCCAGGACAGGTCTGATATACTTCTCCACAAAAATGGAGAAGGGCTCAGACAGCCATCCCTTCCCTGCCACTATGGGTCTAAAAGGTGGCTTACATGGGTCCTTATGCACCTTAGGTAGCCCTTGAAACAAAGAAACAACTAGGCATTCAACAGTTAGAAAATGCATCAATTCCAAAGTGATAGAATAACTTAACAGGCAATCATTAAGGATGATATGTATATTTCTAGTCATGTGGTCAATCTGCTTCACATCTATAACCTCATATGTGCTCTCATCAGATAACAAAACCTTAACAGAGTCAAAATAGAATGGCCTATCCATGACTATGATCATGCCTCCTTTGTCAGCAGGATGCATGACTATAGAGTCATCCTTACATAGGGACTCAAGGGCCCTCTCCTCTAACTTATCTAAATTAGCAAATTTTTTCAAAGGCCTCTAAAACAGGATGGTTAACAGGCATGAAACTGCTAAACTTCTTAAAAGAACCTTTACTATTGCAGTCATTAGCTGAAAACATTAATTTAAGTGTAACATTTCAAATAAATAATTTCAGAACAACAATAGTGTCAGGCAAATCATCTCCCTGTGCAGGTATAAATGGCCAACCCATATTCAGAATAGACAATTTAATATCAGTCAAATGTCTACTAGATATGTTCCATACTAATGATTCATGGGCTTCTACATATTTTTCAAGGTGGTATAGCCTACAGGGTCCGATTGTTCTTTCCTCTTTACATGGCCACGACTCCTTGAATGACTTAATTTCCTCCCCCTGCTCCTGTCGAATGGGGAGCAGTAATTTTGGAAAAACCTGTTGTTGTGGGTGTTGGTTTACATTCTCCTTCCTCCTAACCTCCATCTGTGTAGGGGGGATACTCCTTTCATCACCAGCACTCACATTGACAGCCTCACGTGAAACAGTCATTTTGCCCTTATTACCCTCACCAACAAGTACTGGTTGTGCAGTCAATCGAGGGGTCTTAACCACACTATCAAGCAAAACATCCGAAGGGGCATTCACTTCATTTCCATGAACAGGAACAGAACTGACACTTCTCAAAGTGTTCCTAGCCTCCGGTCTTGGCCACAAGAACACATGACCCTTCTCAAAGACAGACTGATCCCTGTCTAACATCTTCCTTTTTTGTGCTGCCAACCACCTCCCATACAGAGAGACATTATCAGTGATGCCACCAATGGTCTTATCAGTCAAAGATACCGGAAAAGAGCTATAAAGCCATTCCTGCTGCTTCTCGACCTCACAAACAAGCCTAATTTCCTCTGGCTTGAAAAATCAATCATGAGTCAAATAACTAAAACTCATTTCTAAGTTGAGGTTATGCCAATTTGCCAATACCTCAGGATAATGAGTACCATAAACCGGCATTTTCAAGACCTTAAGGTGTCTTGGAATAACTTGTAGCTGCAAACATACTTCAAAATGGTAACGTTGGTACTGAAGTCTCTTGAGTTTACAAAGATCATCCTCCAAGGCATTCAAACAAGACCGGAGCAGCACTCAGTCAATATCTTCAGTCCCAGCATCACAGTTATTCACTTCACCAGCATGAAAGTTCAATAACGGGTTATCCCCAGGAGTTAGTAATTTTCCACGTCCATCGTGCTTCTGACAACCACCTCATCCCAATGGATTAAAATCCAATTCAATATCTTGAGTATTCAGGCTTTCAGCCTTGCTCCCTTAGGTAACCAAAATAAAGTAAAAACAGACAAAGCAAATCACCAAATGGGTAAGTGAAATGCATGCCCCTTTGGATATTTTGCTTGATAGTGTGGTTGAGACCCCTCGATTGACTGCATAACCAGTGGTGGTTAGGAGGAAGGAGAATGTGAACCAACACCCACAACAACAGGTTTTTCCAAAATTACTGCTCCCCATTTGACAGGAGCAGGGGAGGAAATTAAGTCATTCAAGGAGTCATGGCCATGTGAAGAGGAAAGAACAATCGGACCCTGTGGGCTATCCCACCTTGAAAAAGATGTGGAAGCCCATGAATCATTAGTATGGAACATATCTAGTAGCTAATGACTACAATAGTAAAGGTTCTTTTAAGAAGTTTAGCAATTCCATGCCTGTTAACCATCCCATTTTAGAGGCTTTTGGAAAAATTTGTGAGGATGAATTGCATCTTCTACTTGATGGTAAGAATAGTGGGAAGAGATTTGTTAATTTAAATAAGTTAGAAGAGAGGGCCCTTGAGTCCTTTTGTAAGGATGACTCTATAGTCATACGTCCTGCTGACAAAGGAGGCATAATCGTAATCATGGATAGGTCATTCTATTTTGACTCCATTAACATTTTTTATCTGATGAGAGCACATATGAGGTTATAGATGTGAAGCAGATTGACCGCATGACTAGAAAAATATGTACCATCCTTAATGATTGCCTGTTAAGTTATTCTATCACTTTGGAATTGATGCATTTTCTAACTGTTGAATGCCTGGTTGTTCCTTTGTTTCAAGGGCTACCTAAGGTGCATAAGGACCCATGTAGGCCACCTTTTAGACCTATAGTGGTGGGGAAGGGATGGCTGACTGAACCCTTCTCCATTTTTGTGGAGAAGCATGTCAGACCTGTCCTGGATAAGTCACAGATCGTGTTAAAAGATTCCAAACATTTTTACAGGATTTGTATTCCTTTATAAATATGAATGGGATATTGAGAGACTATTTGTTAGTTACACTGGATGTTGTGTCCCTATTTACTACAATACCCAATTTTCAGGGTATTGAATACATGAAGAGATACCTTTTGTTTTGTTTTCAGAGTGTTGAATACATGAGGAGATACCTTTTGAATAATAGTGACTATAACAGTACACTGATAGATTTGTTTATGTGTTTATGGAGGTGGTGTTGGAAAATAACACATTTGTGTTTGATAAAGTTTACTACCTTCAGACGCATGGCATAGCTATGGGCATGTGTTGTGCCAATAGCTACACCAATGCTCTTCTTGCACAATGGGAATTGGATAAGGTGTTTGGTTTAGAGTTATTTCAGGAGAATGTTAAGTTGGGTCTATATTATAACTGTGAAAGCCCATTTAAGTGAATATGTAAACATCAATACATATTGCGCGAACCGCGACTACACTGAACGCCCTAAACCATGAAATTCAAAATCACAAACCGGCATAGTTGGCCAACCCCACCGCTCGCTACATACTACCCACCCAAACAAAATAAATTAACCACATACATACACTAACCGAAACCCTACTTCTAACCCTACACTAAACCTTACATACATTACTATCTATGCACTTACTTTAACCCGCACCCTAACCCTAAGGTCTGTAACTATCACACACTTACCTTACAGAGCTATACCGTAGAAGGCCAACTATGCCGATTCGAGATTTTGAATTTTGCGGTTTAGGGCGTTTGTTGTACTCATGGTTCGCGCAATATGTGTCAGCGTTTACATATGTGCTCAAATGGGCTTTAACGGTTCTAATATAGACCCTGTTAAGTTCTACTGCCACTTCATGGATGACGTGTTCATCATTTGGAGTGTTATGGTGGAATGTCTTAATGATTTTATTCGATTACTGCATGGAACCGCGGACTTTCTGAGGTTTACCTCTAATTACTCTGATACTGGGCTTGAGTATTTAGATGTTTTTGTGAGGAAATTACCTGACCTTTCCATTGCTACTAATCTTTATAGGAAAGATTGTTATAGGAATTCCCTACTTCATAGGAAGAGCATGCATCCCAGACCTTTCTTCACCAATGTGGTTAAATGACAAGGGATGCGTGCTTTGTGATTAAATGTTATTTATTTGTTTATTTCACATTTTTTAACTGGGTTAGTCCAACTGAGTTTGCAAACAAACCCATTTTCAGTGAAGACCCGAGGGGAAAAGCCCAGGCAAACATAAGTAAAGATAAATTGACAATATACAAATATTAAATAACAATCACAATACAAAATAATTGTAAAAAAAGATTATTAACTATTTGCATTGCATTGATAGTAAGCAACCCATTTTCAGTGGAGACCCAAGGGGAAAGAGCCCCAGCAAACATAAGTTGCAGTTGGGAGGGTGGCCTAATGATTAAGGTGTTTGCCTTACAAGCGCAAGGTGCAGGGTTTGAGTCTCACAAGGGATAACTGGCTAGGCTTAAAATGGCTCGCAAGAGCAGTTAGCTGAGTACTAATCTATGAACCTATGAACCTATGAAGCAAAGATAAATGGGTCTATATTATAATTTCGAAGTTGTAAAACATTGAATGTTATAATATCGAACCCACTACATTGAAGGATGAAAATAGCAAAGCCCCGGAACATCGAAATCTTACCTAGGGCAAGATTTTGGTGGTCGTTCCGTGGCTTCGCTATTTCCTACACTGTGGTGCGATAGTTACGGACCTTAGGGTTAGGGTGCGGGTTAAGGTAAGTGGATAGTTAGGAATGTATGTATGGTGTAGTGTAGGGTTGGGTTTTGTTAACTGTATGTGTGTGTATTAATTAGTTTGTGTATAGTTTTGTAAGGTATGTGCACGATACTTACGGACCTTAGGGTTAGGGTGTGGGTTAAGGTAAGTGGATAGTTATGAATGTATGTATGGTTTAGTGTAGGGTTGGGTTTTGTTAACTGTATGTGTGTGATTTATTTATTTTGGTGGGCTTGTGTTGTGTGTATGTTTCTCGGAAGAGAACATTTTTTCCCTGGGAAAAAATTCACTATTCTGAGTGTTCGATGTTATCATATTTTGAAATTCCAAGTTCGAATTTATAGTGTTCGATATTTTGGAATTTCAAATATATGATATAGAACCAAGATAAACATACAGGACAAAAACTATTAAAAACAACAATGCAAATATGAAATTAATTATAAAGAGAAAAACAAAAGAAAAAAATTATGAACATTAAGGGTTGTACTGATAGCAGTGGTTTAAAATTTACTACATATGAGAGTAAAAACAAAAAGATAATCGTTGTTCAAAAGAAGTACAATGTATAGACATTGATAGGAAGTGGGAGGAAAGATAAATAGTGTGGAGAATGGGAAGGGGGAGAGAAAGGAGGGGGATATAGTAGGGCTATAGTAGTAGAGCTGAGGGTTTAGGAGGTTAGTTTAAGCAGAAGTTACTGACAGAGAATGAAAGTTAGGCGATGCAACAGGTTATACAGTAGGACAGACTAAATAATAGGAAAGACAGTTATATGGATAGTCTGGACAGGTTGAGTGTGAATTTAAGGGATCGAGGTTACAGGCATGCGGAGATTGATCCTATTCTTGCGCAGATAGATGAACTAAGGAATGGAAGGACTAGACCTTATTTTTCATCTGGGGTTGGGTTGAATGTAGGTGGTAATAATAGATCATGGATGAATGAAGTGGTGAATGTCCCTATGTTCTATACCAGTAACACAGAGAAGGTTAAGATGGTGTTTAAGAGACACTGGACACTTTTATTAACTGATGAGAAGATCAGGTGGGTGGTTGGTGATATACCACATTTTTGTTTTAAAAATCGTAAATCCCTGAAGAGGATGCTTTGTTATCCAGAGAAGGGAAATGATAAGTGTGGAGAGGTTGTAGGGATGTTTCCAAGTAATCACTGCAGTTATTGTCAGTATATCAAAAGTGATAGTACCTTTATTCATCCTCACATATCTAGAGTCTTTAAGTTTAAGGTGAAGGCAGATTGTGCCACAAGAGATTTAGTCTATCTGGCACAGTATAAATGCTGTCAGTGTTTTTATATTGGTAATACTAACTGGACAGTGAGGGAGCGGGTTAGGGAACATCTTTATTGCATTGGGATACAGAATACTACAAGTGCACTTGCCAGATTTGTATTAGACAGTGGCATGTATCATGAGTTTAAGTTTATGGTGGTGGAGACTATAGGTGTGAATGTTAGGTTAGGTGATTTAGAGAATAGGACAGAGAACAATGAACTACGTTGGATTTTGAAATTTAGAGCTGACAAGGGTTCTGAATTAAATGGGGTAGTATCTGTTAAACCTGTCTTAAAGGAAAGGGGACTTCCGAAGTAATAATTTTATACTACATTTTGAAAAGGAGCTAGCCCGCAGAACTTTTGCATGCTATTGATTGGAGCATTTATTTATACATTGATTGTATAACTTTAGAATGCTACACATGTACCTTTAAGACCTGCAGTAGGCTTTTAGTGATGTCAGAGCATTTTTGCGTGCTAAATACAAGCAGATGAAGTTCCTTAATGGACATTTGATTTTAATTGTGAGTAAATGTTTTTATTGGTAGGATTGATTAATGTGATATATATATATATATATATATATATATATATATATATATATATATATATATATTTATATATATGCATATATATGTGTGTGTGTATAAATATATATATATATGCGTATGTATACATATATATATATATATATATATATATATATAGATATATATATATATATATATATATATATATATATCTGTATGTATACATAACTTTTTTTTTGTATGTATAGCCTGATGAAGCCACCAGTTTGGTGGAGAAAACGCTTACCAGTTTTTAATGATTAAAAGTTTTATTTGATTGTATGACAACTGTACTTGATATGACCGCTTTTGTTTTTTGTTTAGTTATACTTGTGGTTTTTATCAGCCGTTCTATGTTTACCTGTTTGGTGAATTGCTTTGTCTGCTATTACCAACATAACTTAAATGAAACTTATCAACACCATAATAACTGCAGTTGTAAACCATCTCTTCTCATAAAGTAATAACTTCAATTAAGACCTCAAGACAATTTTTTCTTAAATTATTTGCGAATCCTCAGGCCACACCGGTTAGGACCTGCCCAAACCTCTGAGATGGAATAACATTACAGAAAAGTTCAAAAGACTTTTAACTACTTAATTCAATAATATCCTTCACATTACTAATAAATAGTAGTTTGTTACTTTTTACCATATCATTAACCCCTGCAATTATAATGACCTTACCATATGGTTTCCCATTCATAAACAACCTTTTCAAAGAAAAAACATATCTTGTGTCCTACAACCCCTCAAACATGTTAGTGCTACAGTTTTTTTGTTTTTACCAAAAATTAGGTTCCTAACCATTCTTAACATTGAATCTCCTGTAATTAATGCATTTCTTTTATTACTATCACTACTAATCTGGTTTACTTTTTCCTGCTGTTTTACCCTGCAGTTATAAATGTGCATAATGTGTAAATAAATGTGGAGCTTTTCTCCCTGGG
This sequence comes from Protopterus annectens, assembly GCF_019279795.1. NCBI lineage: Eukaryota > Metazoa > Chordata > Ceratodontiformes > Protopteridae > Protopterus > Protopterus annectens. The sequence goes on from NC_056735.1 coordinate 1,743,915,584, forward strand.
CCTCTGCTGAAAATGGATTTTACCCTGTCAGACTTTTCCTGGTCAACAAAGAAAAATAAGTGAATAAATAAATATGATCATTGACTTCTAACATCACAGATGACCCTTCTCCTTTTCTTTCTTATTTGTTCCTCAGTATATACTTTATTGCCATTAAAACCATTCTTTGTCCTAGATCATATCTTCTCAGAATCTGGATTTCTGTATGCCTCACTTGTGCACTGATTTAATTCACCTCCATTCAGTACTAGATTCCCATTAACTTTATTCTAAGTCACCTCATTAATATGCTTATAAAGCTCATTTAACCCTATCGAGTCCCCACCTATATTATCTAAATTAACAGTACTAATAGGCAAAGTTTGTGTTTCTTTATTCTTTAATACTTTAACAACAGGAAATAAGTGTGTGTTATATATTTCACAATCAACTTGATCAGTCTTACGAGTTTACAATTACTTGGCTCCATTGATGTCCCACCTTTGTTCAAGGGGTAACTTTTACTGCCCTCCATTAAATCAGCACAAAGCCTGTTTGGTGGCTGATAATGAATAGCCTTTGTTGAGGATCTGACAAGCCCTGTTTTAGACTGACCAGTAGGCAGCCTAGTATGTTAAATGGACCTATGGAAGTAGTATTTTTGAAAACTTGTATTTGGGCCAAAATTGAATTTGCTAAGTTTGGAGAAAAGCAGGTTGTAATTTCCTGTTTCAAATGCTCGCCATAAAAAGTAACATATCCCCTGTAACTTTTGATTCAGTCATAAATGGTGTGGTGTCAGTGGCTATGCATAATGCTGTAATGGTACTGAGTGAAATTTTGAAACTATGCTGCTTATCACACAGAAGTCCATATTTGTTTATGTGATCCCAAAATTGTTTGTATATAAGTTTGTCAGCTATTTATGTTATAAGGCACATGCTTGTTGTAGGTTTTGTATCCTATAATCTTTGTATCCCTTGGGTTTAATTTTTTTTTGTCAGGGAAAATGATATATGCATGCTTAAAGGTTCTGGGGAAAATAGAAGTGGTATAAGTGAGAAGTGCTGCTATGAAGGGAACTCACATTTCATGTAGGTGGGGTGTAATTTTGAGAACTTAGAGCTGCTTTTTCATTTATTCTGAGAAGAGTTGTATTGACTTTGCTAAGTATGAGTTGCCTAAAGTAAAATGAATTCCTGTTTTGAAAGAGTCATTCACAGAACTCATTGTTTATTGGCTCTCCTGTTTCTCTTCTTGTTGCTGTTCCAATGTGTTTTTCTGTTGTCTCAGCCAACCAATGTAAGTCATTTAATGGATTTTTGATTTGCTTTTATCTCAGTATTATTCTGAATATGAGTCACATTTTTAAACAGATAAACAGGGTAGTCATAGGAGCCACTATAGCTCCCAGCTATGCAAATCTGTTTATGATGGGCTGGGAAGAAATTAATTTATAAATCAAAGTATTTTAAACATATTGTATGTAAACATCTTACTGATGATACTTTTTATTTTATGGTAAGGTAATGTAAATGAACTAGATAATTTTAGGCTTTATGTTAGCAACGTTATTTTTTTTTTGCATTTAACATTTAAATCGGACAGTTGTTTTATTAATTTCCTTGATTTAATTGTAAAAATTAAATCTCCGTTGCTGTACCATAAAGGGCTGCCCTCCAAAAAAGAAAGCACAATGCAGTCACCAATGATTATTGCGAATAAAGATCCAAAAAATGCCCAACGCTCAATGGCAGGCTAGAATAATGAATGAATTTAATATTAATCCACAGGACGACACAATTACATAAATAACATAAATAAAAATAAAATATTTATGTTATTTATGTAATTGTGTCGTCCTGTGGATTAATATTAAATTCATTCATTATTCCAGCCTGCCATTGAGCGTTGGGCATTTTTTGGATCTTTATTCACAATAATCATTGGTGACTGCATTGTGCTTTCTTTTTTGGAGGGCAGCCCTTTATGGTACAGCAACGGAGATTTAATTTTTACAATTAGTGTTTTGGAGCGAGGAGGTGGTGTTTGTGGTTCCTTGATTTAATTGTTTATAAGGAAAAGTAAGTTAAACATGTCAAAATGAGCAAGAAGGAAGTTTAAATTAATGCCTATTTACACTTTCACAGCATGCATTATAATAATTTAGAGAAGAATGGAGTTAAAGGACAAGTCATAATTACCAGTAGACTAACTGATGAAAATTAACATTTTGAAAAAGAGAGTTTGTCCTTAATGAAGAAATTCTGCTATAGGGGTTATCCAAGGGTTATAGTTGAAAACAAACATGAAGAAGTTAAAGAAAATAGAAAGACAAAATATATATCCTGTGTAGAGCTTCGTCTTCTTTCCCTAGATTGGATAAGAAGAATGAAAGAAAGGTTAACAATTATAATATTGTACTTTTATTTAGTAACTCCATAGATGAAAGCAGTATTAAAAAGATAATTAAGAATAATTGGAGGGTTTTGATGAATTTTCCTGAGACAAGCAAATTAACAGAAAGAACTTAAAGAAGTACTCCAAAGAAGACTTAATAACTTATCAGAAAATGGAAGTAAACATCCTGGTATGTATAGAAGTTCTGCCTGTAATTACTGCAGATTTATCAATGAAGGAGTTGTAGTAAAAATAGGGAACATAAATACATGTATTCATATTCAAAGCAATTATAACTGCAAGTCTAAATGTTTATATTGCAATATGTGTTGACTGCCAGGCTTTCTACATAGACATAACTAGCAGGGATTTTTTAAATAGGATATCTGAACATGTGCATGCTGTAGAAAAATTGGATGTAAGCAATATATTAGCTAAACATGTTGTTTATTGTGATAAGAGAAATGGCAAACATAAGAAAACTGCATTTATTGTCATAGATCAAATTAATAGTTTTAAAAATAGATTTGAGGCAGAAGAGCTAGATTGGAAGGAGTATCATTGGCAGCTTAGACTGGAAGCTTGTCACTTTTCTGGTTTGATTAACAAATAAAACTTCAAGATGTATTTAAAAAGGAAAGGGTAAAAACACTAATCATTAAAGGAAAGGGTAAAAACACTAGTCATTAAAGGAAAGCGTAAAACACTAGTCATTAAAGGAAAGCGTAAAAACACTATTCATTAAAGGAAAGCATAAAAACACTAGTCATTAAAGGAAAGGGTAAAAACACTAGTCATTTTGGTGTACAACTGATCATGTGACACTGCATATAAAAGTGTTTAATGGTTTGTATAAGGTTTATCTGATGTTCTAGTGAATGAACAAAAGTACTTACAAACTAAACATTAAAGAAGTTTGGTGTTTATTTTCAGTATTGTTTGTCTATATTTCTTACATAGTTGTGGTTCATGCTGTGAGCTTTTCAATCCAATACACATATAAAACAGTGTGCTTCATGCTTTGTAGGGACATGTTTTAGACAATGTCTAACAAATTGGGGAATGACCTGAAAAAAAATAATATAATAACATCATGTTCTTTGTAAATGTTTCATACAACCTAAAAAACTAAATGCTATTTTATAAGCATTCCAAAAAGTGTCAGTTCCAACAACTGTAAGTTTCCTGAAAGTATTGCATGTTTACTTCTGTATGCATAAGCCAGGGCATTTGCTTAGTATGGTGACCTTCCTCCTTTCCTTACTTGCTCTCAGGACTTGGGTTTTCAGTAACCAATGCCAGACTTTATTAATTGATCGACTGATGCATCAGGATCATTTGCCAGCTTGATCCTGATTTGATTTGATTTGATTTAATTAATTAATTAATTAATTGATTGACTGACTGATTGACTCAGCGGCTGCCTTGACCAAGCAGAAATGCAACTATAACCAAGAAAAGAAGGACCCTTGGTAGAGTGTGTAAGATGATTAAACTGATTATTTTTATAAGTAATTGATTTTTTGATTAAACAGCTTTTAGCTGCAGCTTTTTTTCTCATTCTTTTATCTGTATCATAATTTACTACTTAAGCTCAGTACCAAAATAAGAACTTGATACATGATCTTACTCTGTACAAGGAGGGGGAATCAAGCCTAACATCTCTGTCCTTAAGGCAATTCTTTGGGACCTTGACCACTCTATTAAATTCCCTATGCAGCTGAATTAACTGGGTATTCCATCTCTGTTTTGAAGCCTTGTCTGGTTTTACCAGTGACTTTACTCTGCATGGAGAGAAGAACTTGGGCCTAACATCTCTGTCCCTTAAACTGCCTTAGGATGATTTGGGGGGTAAGTGCCACTTTCAAGCGAGTACCCTGGTGCCCTGGCCAAATTTCTCTTTGCAGTATAAATACCACCTCAGGTCCCCAGTGAAAACAGGCTACTAGCATATTTCACTAACCTGTTAAATAAACTGATAAATACACTGTATCATCGACTTTCATTAAAGCTGATATCTAATTTGTTTACACACTTTGACTGATAAGACCAATAGTCAGCAGATGAGTGAGAGCAACACAATATCAGGGTTGGGGAATATTCTCTTTTTCCTGGTATTGTGCAATCTTAGTGTGGGAATAAATAATTAGCAGGGTGTGTGGGGGTGCAGCCTCCAACATGTAATATTTGTATATGTATGTTATTTGGATCTGTCTTCAGTTAGCAAAAGTACGAACCACCGAACGGCAAAAGCATGAGCTCACTGCACCAAAAGCTGATTTTAACGGAACTTGACAATGTAGAAAGCTTAATCAGCAAAACTCACTTTAACAATGAATACAGGGCATACCACTTTAAATTTAATAAGGAAGTATTAGTAGCTGTACAAATGTACAGTGTCGGATTTGTGCAGAATTGCTCCTGAAGTCCTGGGTGAAATATATTGTACATGTAAATCACAACGAGGAGGTGAGCTGTTAATTATGGCAGGTTATGCGTATCATTTAGAAAATTGTTGGAGATTGCAGTACAGTGGGGCTAAGGGAATTTTCCCTTTTCCCCACTGCAGTGCGATCTCGGAGTTGGTATATATTAGTAGCAGGGGTGTGGGGGGTGCAAGAGGGCTTGTCCCCCTGCATAATGTAGTGCAGTGTATTTGTTGTTTTTTTTTATTTATTGTTTTGTCAACTGTAGTCCGTTAAAGTGAGTTTTGTTAATTAAGCTTTCAGCATTGTCAGTTTCCATTAAACTCAGTTTTCGGTGCAGTGAGCTCATGCTTTTGCCTTTTGATGGATCAGACTTTCGTTAATTGAAAGTAGATCCATATTATTTATATCACACACACACACACACACATATATATAAAATATATATATATATATATATATATATATATATATATGGGTCTACTTGAAAAGACCAAAAGCTTACTTACCCAAAGACATCACTGAATCCTCACATAACCGACAATTTACCCAGGGAAAGGAAGTGGACAGCCAACAGTCACAAGAAACCACATGGAAGCACTCCGAACCCACATACTCCAATGTGGCGGGCTGCACCCCCCATCCCCCCAACTAATTATACCAACTCTGAGATTGCACTATAGTGGGGAAAAGGGCAAACTTCCAAATGTTGGCTGACTGCTTCCTTTCCCTGGGTAAATTGTCAGTTATGTGAGGAGTCGTTTAAATGAAAATTCAGTAATGTTGTCTCGGTCTTTTCATCTTCGGTAAGTGGGCTTTCAGTCTTTTCAAGTAGACCCATGTGTGTATATACACACATATATATATATATATATATATATATATATATATATATATATATATATGGATTACTTTCAGTTGGTCGACTCAGCAGAAGATCGACACATATTATCGGGACAACATTGCAATGGTTTAATAAATGAAACTCTGTAGCACCGAAACTTTAAATGTTGAACTACCTCTTGTGCATGTTCTTTATGCCTCCCCCATTTTCACCAACCTTAGAAAATCAGACCTTTCCAAACTAGAGACTTGCTACCACAAAATTGCTCGTTTTGCTGCTAACCTCTCTCATAGAGTCCACCAATGCACCGCCCTTAGAAGTCTTCACTGGCTAGAAATGCCACATCTTCTAACACTTAACTGACAATTGCCTATAACATCATTTTTCATCCAGATGCCTGTCCATTACTAATAAATCTCTACAAAGCATCACATACTCTCCACACATCCAACCAACTACTTCTACATACGCACAAAGCTTGTAACTCATTTGGTGACTCTCTGTTTGTCAATTACATTGTAAAAACCTGGAACTCAGTCCCACAAAGCATACTCACTACCCCCACCAACTTCATGTTCAAACAAATACTTAGAGAACACCTCCTTAATAACTGGCTCTGCACCTGTATCACACCTGGGTAATCTCCTTTTTTTTCTCACTTCACTTCTCACTGTACTATCAGGTTGCCATATGCAAAAAGGTTTTACCTAGTGTTACATTATATGTGTATGTAATTGATAATGATCTCTAGCTTATATTACTATTTTTTATTGTCTAATTTTGCTATGTTTCTTTTTATTACGAGTTTAAATGTTCATATCTACTTTGTAAGTGTTTTATATCGACCTTGTATAATTTATGTACAAAGTATATAACTTTCTTTGGAGCTTTTCTCCCCAGGCCTCTGCTGAAGATGGACTTCTATCCCAGTCGGACTATCCCGGTAAACAAATGTAAAATATATATCTACATATACGTATATATATATATATATATGTATATATATATATATATATATATATATATATATATATATATATATTGTCTGGGTTGTCTGACTTAGTCTGACTTAGCTGTTGCCCTTTTTCTGTGGAGGCCCGGGGAAAAAAGCTGTACAGTTAACACATATGCAAAGTATAGTACAATATTTCAAAAAGATAAGATTGTAGTTAACAATTTATAATGTTAAGGAATCAAGGTAGTCTGTAAAGATATGTAGTTATTATCAAGAACACACTTACAAAGAATATACCTATCCAAGCAACATACAAAAGTAATGTCTGAAAGCATTAGCCTCTAGATATTTAGTTAAACAATAGTAAAGGCATAAATATATACAAGTAGAAAGTGAGAGTAGGTAGTCTAAGCTATTTACAAGTTAAATTCAACAGATTAGGGTTGCTGAAAGAGGAAGAGAATAAAAAGGGGGGAGGAGGGAAAGGTAGATAAGGAGGGGCTGTGCATTTGCAAATCCAGGTGCTACTTAGAAAGTGTTTGGTTGCAGTTTTGAATTCTTTAGGTTGCTTAGGACTTCTGATATCCAGGGGGAGTTTGTTCCAAGAGTGGGGTGGGGAGAAGCTATAGAGGTTTTGTCTAAATTTTTTTTTGGTTTGTAAATTTGAAGTAAATTTTGGTCAGTGCTCCAGAGAGTCCTGATAGGGGAGTAGCGGGAGACAACTGAGGATATGTTGGAAGAGAAGGAGGACAGATACAGGATAGAATGAATGATTTGAAGCTTAGAGAGGAGGAGTTGCTGGGGAAATTATAACCAGTTCAAGCTTTTAAGAGAAAGACAGTGGTGAGATGTATAAGGTGGATTAGCAGCGAATCTAACAACTTTATTATGGGTAGTTTCTCATTTAGTTAAGAGAGAGTTCTGAATGTTTGTGAGGATTTGTGAGCTGTAAAATAGACTTGGGAAAAGGTAGGCATGAGAGAGAGAGATTTTGACTTCACTTGACAGGAATTCTTTATTTCTATAAAGAAAACCAAGTCTTTGATGTTTTTCTTTGATGCAGTTATGTATGTGAAGGTCAAATTTGAGTTGGCCATCTATTATGACCCTAAGAAGCTTAGTGTTAGATTCAAACATGATAGGAGTGTTGTTGAGAGATAAGATAGAGAAAATAGATTTGAAGTGGCTTAGGGTTTTAGGTAGAAAAGGCAAGAGTTTAGTCTTATTAGGATTTAGGATTAACTGATTCTTTGTAAGACAGTTTTTGATGGATATGAAGGATTTTTGGGCAATGTTGCTTAGTTCAGACAGAGCATCAGCAATGGTGATAACTGTTGGGTCATCTGCATATTGTACAAGTGATTGTGGACAGGATGTATACAGTAGATTAGTAAAGATGTTGAAGAGTAAGGGGCCAAGAACTGATCCTTGGGGAACTCCCATCTTAATAGGAAGTGCAAGAGAGAGTAGAGAGCCATTTTACAGAGTGCTTAGGGTCATTGAGGTAACTAGAGAACCAGGAAATAGTTGAAGTGGAAAAATTAAGGTCAGAGAGTTTAGCCAACAACAGAGGGTGAGAGACTGTGTTGAATGCTTTAGAGAGATCAAGGAATAGGTAAGATACTAGCCAGGGAGATGGTGCTGCTAAAGGATATAAGGGCTGTAGATGTGCTATGTTTTGGGTGGAAGCCATGTTGAGTAGGGGTGAGTACGTTATCTTGTAGTAGGTAGTCGAGGATTTGATTGTGCACATATTTTTCTAAAATTTTAGAGAGAGGTGATAAAGCCTGAAGTTGGCAAGTTCCATTGAATTGCTTCCTTTGCGTATGGGTAAGGTGAAGAATTGTTTTCCAGATAGAGGAAACTTTTGATTCTATGATAAAGCATTTTATAAGTATGGAGATGGGAAGGGCTAAAGAGTTAGCTGCCATCTGAAGGAAGTGTGAAGTTTGTTATCTACTGAGGTGGAACAAGGTTTCGGTTTGAGAAGTAAGGATTTTATGTAGCTGGTAGATACTGGTTTAAGAGAGAAATAATTTGTGGATTAAGAGGTTGTGGGGGGTCTGAATGGTTGACAGATTTGGAGTCAGATTTGATGAGATTTTACCATTTTACTGATGGATTCAATGAAATATGTGTTAAAGATGGATACAGTTTCATGGGTAGTATTATTGGGGCAGGGATTAGTAGATGAGAGGGTTTCCTGGATGCAGTATTTGGCTAATGGAGTGCCAGCATTTATTCGGGTTGGATATATACCTAGAGTGTAAAAAGGTGAGGCTGTCCTTTAGTCCACCCCAACTAAAAACTATCCAAGTACATATTCATACCACATGGAGTGCTCCATTGCACTCAAAATGTCCCAAAGACTTATCTTCATACCGCTTCATGTAAATATTGTAAATAGATTTCTATCTCTCTTCTCTATGTGCTTATATAATGCATTTTCTCAAACTACTCTATAAGAATACCTTTACAAACGTATAACCTTCTAAGAATGTGATCATGTGCTCAAATAATGCTTTGTCTTAAATTACCCTATAAGAACAGCTTATGATTGTATAACCTTTTAGAATAACCTTAGTGAAGTAGTATTTGACTTTGTTGCAATAATGAATGTTTCTATTGTACAAACTGATCACCTCAATGTATCATTCATATTTTATATTTCTGTATTTTGTATTTGTACATCTGGAGCTTTTCTCCCCGGGCCTCCACTGAAAACGGGTCTCAGGGCCCAGTAGACTTCCCCGGTAATAAAACTGGAAATAAATAAATAAATAAATAATAAATAAATATATATGAGGTTGGTAGGTTGTTATAACAATTCTTTTTGTCACTGATGATTTTTTTTTTTTATACAAGGTTATGGATCTCTTTGTAGTTTTGTAAATGGATAGGGAGCTTGGTTTTAGACCAGGTTTTCCATGCCTTATCTCTAGTTTACATAAGGGTTCAAGCCAGGGGGATATAATTGATTTAACCCTTATAGTGTGTAAGGGGGCAAGGGAGTTCAGAATGCTAAGGAATATCTAGTTGAATTTGAGGACTTCCTCATCCAGTGGAAGGTAAGTAAGGAAGGACCAATTTATTACTGAGAGGAGATAGTTAAAGGTAGCAGAATGGAAGTTAGAGAGTTTATGACATTCAATATACTTATGTAGTCTGTTGTACTGTGGGGAGAATCTTTGTACTTTGGAGAGTGTTTCTGGGTGATGATATTTGCATGGGTCTGAGACTAGTATTCAGTCAATAGGTGAACTGGCGTTAGATGGCTTATTAGTATAGGTAGGGGTAGAGATAAGTTGAGAGAAGCCATGCAAATTGATACAAAAGCTGAGCCTATCTGAGGAGAGAGATAGCTAGTTTATGTTGATGTCCCCTAGGAGAATAGTTCATTAGGTAGGTGTTGAGAAAACCAGGAGAGAATATGTTCATGTAAAGAGATTTTATCACCACAGCATATGTAGATAGCTTTTACAGTTGGAAGTCAGACATTCAGGAGGCAAGAATGAGGGGGTAGGCTTAGTTAGAGGGGTAATTTGAAATGGTTTGAGTATAGTATAGCAACTCCTCCACATTTTTTTCTTTGGGCAGTCAAGATATAGAAAGTTATAACTTGAGGGGAGAAAGTGTTTGCCAGAGATCTGAGGTTTCACCCATGTTTTAGTGAGTGTAATGATGTCTGGGTAGTGATGTCACATCCAGTCATGGAATTCTCTAACTTTATTAAGTATACTTCTGATATTCATGGAGTAAAGTGATAGGTGTTTCTTATAGAGGATGGGTTGAGTAATGGTAGAATCAACAGTTATGTTATTATTGAGAGGGAGGGAGTTAGAAACAGGGTTTGGATGAATGCCCCCTGATAGAAGTAGAGCATTGAATCTATAATAAGAGTTAAGAAGTGAAGGGTAATAGAATAGATATTTTATCTTAGTCTTTAGGGTGGTAGTGGGAAAAGGGGGTATTTTAATTTTGGGGAGGATGGAGGTTGTAGGAAAGATAGAGGGTGAAATGTAGAAAGAATGAAGAGATTGAGAGAATACCTTAGAATTAGTAGAGGTAGGAAATAGGTGAAGTCATTTTAATTGAGCATTGTAAGAAGTGAGGTGGTAAAAGAGAAGTAGAGTAGATGTGCAAAGCATAGATAGTATCATGTTGTAATAAAGTTGATAGTGCTAAGTAGTAAGTATGAAGGGAGGGAGGGAGTTTAGAGAAAAGTAAGGTTTATGAGGATTAGAGGAGGGAGGTTCTGTGGAGGAAATAAGGTATGCAGTGATTGCAGGACCAGGAGAGGATGTAATGGGATGTAGATAAGAAATAGTTAAGTAGGAGGTCAGCTGGCAATTGGAAGGAGAAGATCCGATTGGGTGAGAGTGATATGCAGGGGAGGGGTTTAGAGAGGAGGGGAAAAAGGTGGCTAGCTATAAAAGAAATCAGTTCAGGGGTGTGTGAATAACGGCAGGGTAGAGGAGTGGAGTGAGCCCGAGCATAGCGAGGGCAAACAGAGCAGGCAGAGCCACAAACAGAGGATCGCTAAGAAAGAAAAACAATCAGTGAATTAAAGGTCCCAAGCCTTTCAGGGTAAGTGCCACTACAGTTAGTGAAGATAGGCATGGAGAGTATATAGAGAAGGTGCTGTAATTAAAGGAGATCTAGAGAGCCATAGAGTAGAGTAGAGACGGGGTAATTGAGCAATGGAAGTCTAAGCAGTAACTAAAAATGGTTAAGGTGCAGGGGAAAAGTAGCCACAAGAAAGGAGAAATATTACACCAGCTAATAGAGAGTATATATATATATATATATATATATATATATAAAATCTATAATACATAGTTGAGTTATATGTATGTGTGTGTGTGCATATATGTATACATACGTATGTATACAATGATGATAAAGTAAATACAGTATACTATGAGCTGTATAATTGCTATTTCCTAGCTAATATGAGTCCAACTGCAATGTATTTTGGCAATATACCTCTACACCTGGGTAAAAAACAATGTTATCTGTTTTATTTCAGCAGACTGTCACCATGAAGCAATGTGCAGCAGTTTTTTTGTATGAATGGTCAACACTTCAGTGGGAGGATTTAATTATTTTTACCAAGAATCTTGTCAGAAATAAGCAGTTGGTTACTGCAATGAGACATATGGGGTAGCATTCCAAACACAGTGCAAAAAGCATTTCTCTGCATATCAATTTGCTGTAAGTGCAGTCCATTGGTAACAAGCCTGGTCAACATCACCTTTTTGTGTTACTTCTGTGCCATCTATTTTTGCACACAGGTGTCTTCCTTTTCACTGGAGGAGGGGTGCATTTGAGGACTGTACATGCTTAGCTGTATGTACAGTATAAGGTGAAGACAATTGTCAGCTAGTGTAAGAAGTATCACAATTTTAGGCTGTACCTTGATTAGCAGTGTAAGTTCAATGACGTTCAATGCCATTTCTGTTTATGCATGCTGTGGGACCAATATCTTCAATTTCACACCACACCTGCACTGTTAGCAGTTTTCAAGTATGGTAGTAGCTAGGCATACTGACAACAATGTCATGTCCTGGAACAGCAAGACAGCACCTCACTTTGGATGATGCATCTGCACAATATGGCTGTTCAATGGATGACATGGATGATGACCAAAGTCAGAGCTTTATTGATGTCATAACACAGCCAGACAGGTTTGACCATCACTACACACATCTTTTGTATATCGTACAATGGCATGACTGGACAGATTTTTCAGTACAGACTATTTTGCCAGCATGTTCATGTCTAGTATGATTTCTCATAAGAAATATAAACATGCTTCCATTCCTGTTCTCCTTTGATCACTGCGTTCTCTTCTTTTGTAAAAATAACTTTGAGATATCATCTGTATTTGCAGCCTGTATGTGTTTTGCAGGTACTCATTTTAACTCTCCATGATTGTTGGGACAAAGATCTCCGCTGATGAGGTCATTTACTATAGAATCACCCATCCAAACTACATTTACTGCATCTTCTTTTATTTGGAAATGTGTAATGTATAAGATACCTACACTGCTTAGTTAAGTATTAACTATTATCCATTTTATATGGAATTTTTACAATATATTCTTCCATATAGCTTTTAAATGTGTCACAGGTCAGTACAAGACCCAGCAGGTTCCACAGTGCAGGCAGTGGTCAGCTTTGTTATGTTGAAAGTAAATATTGCTTAACATTGACTGTCTTTCAAAGTTGTGAATTGTATTTACATTGTGACTGCATTTCAAACTTCATCTGTTTTTAGATCTTACTATCCTAATGGCTGTTGCCATTAGCAGATTGTCATAACAGATAGTCCAAGTGTGTTTGATCTATTTCTGTCGATACAATGATAGTGACCTTTTTTCTCTCTGTTACTGGTACAGAGATCACTATTACACAGTCAACTCCAACAAAGTATTGAAATGCAAATCACTCCATCTTATGCCCATCATGTGGTACAAGTGGATGCTGCTCCTAAAGGTCAAACTGCTTCCGCAAGCATTAAAGCCTATGTGTCTGATAAATTGTGGAAAGACAATGATATAGAAGAAAGCATAATACTGGGTGCAGGCAGCTTGGATTCATGTCCATGCATCAGTACAGATGATGACCCTGATTGGATTACTGACACTGAACTGAGAGTATCTGCCCATGAAGGATTACCACAGTTCAATTTGTATAAGTAGAACTGTTTAAAATATTAACTGTGGAGGCATGTCCACCTTCTAACTATTTTCTGTTATACTGCTGATGTCAGGAAGCTGTTAGTTGTGTAGCATTATCTCATCATTGCAGAAATGTCACTGTTTTGATCTGAAAAACAGTTTTTAATAGATGTTGTGAAGATATGTGAAGGCTGCCAGCCTAGCTAGATAGGATTTTGTAGATAATTCTGTCATTTGTAAATATTAATGTAAGCCACATGCTTGTTCTCTTTGTTAAATGTTGAACTTCAACAATGTAACCACATTGCACTCTGCTGGAGGAAAGCTGATAAGTCAAGCATTGTATAAATGTTTGATCTCAAAACTCAGAGCTGAGATGTCAGGATGAAGGAATTCTTGCTATTGTTTTGAGACCAGAGTTAATTGCTAGAATTTGCATGTGCAATGTCTTTTATTGCTGTATTTTCCTGACCAGGTGCAAAATCAAAAGGGCTGCTAAACTCTGAGTTTCTGTTAGCTTGAAAACCAGGGAAAAAATGATGTCATCTGAAATGAGTCAGTAGTACTGTGCTGTCAATTTAAGGACAGAGAGAGTCAGAGCATTTTGCATTTGTCTTCAGAACATCCAACATCACCAGCACTGCCTGGCTCTATATGTAAGTTTATTTTAGAACTGTGATTGCTCTTAGATATAGCTAGGAAATATGAAGATTAGACTAATTCAGAGCTTTGGCTGGCTAACATCTACCTGAAATCAGCTGGACGTAAAAATGAATTTAAGTACACTTTTATCTGCTCTTTTGCATATAGTACTGTATTTAATTTATTTACTTGTGTTTTTCACTGAATATTAACTCAACTGAAGTTGTGTCTGTCTCTCTACAGTTAGTTCCCTACCCACCCTCCCTGTTCTTGTTTTGGTATTAATGTTGATGGCTTTGAAACTGCCCATCCCTCTTGTAGATTTGTATTTGGATACTCCTTCTGGGCCCATCTCATTTGCTCACTCAACTGAGTGCAGTGAGATCATATTCTGATTTCAGGCACTCTTACTGTGTACAAAGAGAGCATTTGGGAAGGACATCCCCTGTAGCCTCTTAATCCTGCTCTGTTACCCCCCCCCCCAAAAAAAAATAAAAATATATATATATATATATATATATATATATATATATATATATATATATATATATCTTATTCATCTGCTCTTACTGTAACTGTCTTAGTTGCTTTTCTGCGTGCTGTTATCTGTTCAGTCGCTCTTACTCTGCACTTATTACTGCTTGTTAGTAGCCTTCTAATTTACTGCCTTCTGCACTTGTTTTTTAGTCATTTGTTAATTTAATTGCACTTATTTGAACTGTATTTGCCCTAGTGTTGCTACACGTTCGGGTGTGCTGGCCTGCAGTACAATTTGAATTGTATTTACTGCTGTTTTAGCTGCTTTTCTGTAACAAAAAAAAAATCTTAGCTTGTTTCCTGCCTTTCCTGTAACTAGTCAAGTACAGATACACACTTGCTGTATCCAGGGCTGTTGGTAAGCTTCTGTGCCTCCCAAGCCTTTCTGTGTTGGAGGGAAGCCTTATAGCTTATCAGTGGGAGTGGTAAGCACTAGGTAGCCTATCTACCATGGGAAGAGTGGGTTTTGGCCCAGAAATTTAGTTCATTGGCCATTTGGGCAGTTTTTCCATCTCTTTCTACTTTCTGGTTAAAAGTCTGTTTTGCGTTTGGTCCCCGCCTTTCCTATAACTAGTGTAATCCAGGTACAGATTTGCTGTATCCAGGACTGTTGGTAAGCTTCTGAGCCCCCCCAAGCCCTTCTGTGTTGGAGGAAAGCCTTCTAGCTTATCAGTGGGAGTGGTAAGCACTAGGTAGCCTGTCTACCATGAGAGGAGAGGTTCTTGGCCCAGAAATTGTAGTTTATTGACCATTTGGACAGTTTGTCTGTCTCTTTCAACTTTCTGGTTTAAAAGACTACATCTGCGCTTGTTTCCCATCTTTCCTGTAACTAACCTACTGGGTAGCACTAGAAAGCCTTAAACTGATACAAGCCTTCTAGCTTAAGAGAGAGACTTTGGTGTGATGAAGTATCAGTTTTCTGTACTTTCTTGTTGTACTTAACTATTTTCTGCCTAAATGCAGATTTTCCATTGTTTATTGTGATTTAAAAGCTTGTTTTTTTTCACATATTGTACTTATTTGACTGCCTGCACTTTTAAAAAGTTGTTTTTTGTTTAAATAATTTGTTTAACTGTTGTAGGCTACACACTAAAGTTCAATAGCCTTTTCTGATCGTTTGTAGTAATTTAAAGCTGTTTTAAGTGTGTTTTTTACTGCTTTTGCCTTATCTTTTAAAAAAAAACAAAACAACAAAAAAATTCCTTGTTTCCCGCCTTTCTAAGCTAGTATAGTCCAGTTTTCAGGCTAGTGCTGAATTCAGGGCTGTGACGATACTAGTTTCTGAGCTGCCCATACCTTACTTGGATAGAAGGAAGTTTCTCTGTTCATTTGTGAGAGAGGGGAGCTTTGAGCAACCTATCTGTCCCTGGAGGAGTGATTCCAGCCCAGAAGTTAGTAGTTTATTGGCCATTTTGGGCTAATTTCTATCCCTTTCATTTCCCTACTATAAAAACCGCGTTTGCACAGTTTTGTGCATGGGCAGTGCTGGTTAGCTAGGGTTAAATTATTCCCGGCTCTACTAAGTCTCTTCTTCAGTTTTTTCCCTTGAAACTAGTCTAACTCTCAACCTAAGCACTCAAAAAGCATCTTACAGCCTAGCACTTGCTCAGATATAGCAAGCACTAATATACCCTGACACTGATTGCCAAGCAGGGCAAGGCTCTTTATTCACCCCTCACCAACCAAGCGACTAAGCAGCTCACCCTACTATTCAGACATGACCTAAGGGCAACTTCAGGTGCACTCTCCAGTCCAGCTGGTGAATCTGGGTATCCTGAGGCAATGTTACAACTGCCTCATGTACACAGACAACCCTCTCCTCCTACCACAAAACACTAACACATGCGAGAGATGCAATTATACAGCCAAACTGGAAGCTAAGCTGTCTCCACCCAAGACTGGAACAGACAGTCAAGAGGAGAAGGTTAACACTTGCACCACAACTCCACCCGCACACAGACCTACTAAAACAGCACTGGCAAAAAAAAAACACATAAATACACAAAATCATACTCGAAGGCTCTAAATAAAAACCTGCAAAAGCATAAGAGGCCTCCAAAGCAGACACCCAAACAACTTGCACTTCCCATCACAAACCAGACAACACATAAAACACAAAATCAGTGTGCCGCACAATCACAGCCCTTAAGGCAAAATAACATACCTAACACACTAGTAATAGGTGACTCTATAGTCAGGCACACTGACGTCCCACTCACTAGGCTGGATAAGCAGAAGGTTACTGTTAGCTGCCTGTCAGAAGCCAGAATCTGCCACATAACACAAGCACTCAGGTCACTCCAGAACAAGTACAAATATGACTCTATCATTGTTCATGTTGGTGTGAATGACCTGAGATGTACCTCCCTGGACTACATGAAAAGAGACATGGAAGAGCTCTCTGATCATGTAGCACAGGCTGGTATGACCCTGACCCCGAGTAGCATCCTGCCCTCACCAAGAATTATACCTCAGTATAAAGAAAACATTATCAATTTCAACAATTGGCTAAGCTTCTGGTGTCATTCAAAGGGGATCCAGTGTCTGTCAGCCTGGGATGAAATGCTTGACAAGCCGTGTTGCTTCACAAGAGATGGCTTGCACCTGTCACCCCTAGGCTTTTAAATATGGGCCAAGGCTCTTGCTGCCCCCATAGTGACTTTTTTAGGCAAGGCTCAAAAGTCAAACCCACCTCTGTAGACAGCACAATTAACAAAAAACTGAGGGTTATGCCACTCAACGCCAGTAGTTTAAATCTCAAAATGCATGCGCTCGAAGCACTCCTCAGTACGAAGAACATCGACATCTGTGCAGTAAATGAAACCTGGTTCAAGGCTTCAGAGAGCACCCCAGCACTACTGGGCTACAACTCATACCACAAGTTTCAGCCACAAAACACGGACTGAAACACAAAAGTAGGGGGTGTATCCATATTCATCAAGGATACCTACACCTCCAGGCTAGTTGCGCAGCATCAAACTTCTGAGATCATCCATGTGCAACTAACATCGGGAAAATCTGCAGTGCAAATTGTGGCCTGCTACAGATCACCTTCCATGACCCAGGACCATCACTCAACCTTTCTGGGGACACTGGAAAACATGAAGGTCCTACCAAACACCCTGATATTAGGCGATTTCAATTACCCTACCATTCACTGGGAAAACTACTCAAGTACAAACTCCCAGGCCCAGCGCTTCCTGGAATTCATCAACTCAAATGCCCCGGATCAGCTGGTAAACTGCACTACCAGAGGTGAAAACATATTGGACCTGGTCATCACCAACATGGGTGACAGGTGTTCAACACCTGAGGTCAACCCATCACTGGTTAGATCAGACCATAAACTAATCGTTCTGGATGTCCACACCCCACCACCACCCCCAACTAAAAAAAACACAGTAAAAAGCTTTTCTAAAGCAAACTTCACCTTACCTAAAACAGAGGTGGTAAGTTTCACAGCCCCCATGCTAAAGGATAATGCTGCCCAAGATGCAGAAACCTTTAAAAATGCACTCTATGAGTGCCTACAAGGATGCATGGATCGTGTCATCCCTAGCAAAACCAAGACTCACTCCTCTAAGAGAAGGAAACCAGTTTGGTGGTCCCCTGCAATAAGCAGGCTATACAATAGAAGGAGGAAACTAGTTCAGAAAAAAAGCAAATCCCAAGAAGGAAAGACATCCCTGATCAGTATCAGTAAGAAACTGAGGTCCCTCATGAAATCATCCAAGGCTAACTTCAAAAGAAAAATAGCCAAGGATTCAAAAGATAACCACAAAGCCTTCTTTAGCTATGTTAAGAATCTAAATGGCAACTCACAGATATGCACTGAACTAGTGCAAAATAGCATACAATATACTGAACATACTGATATTGCCAACATCCTGGCAGATAGATTCAGTGCAATCTTCACCCCCCCCTCTCATCCCCAAAAGGGCCCACAACAATACCGGAAAAGTGTAGTGTCCCAAAAATCACAGACGCACAGGTGAAAACAGCCCTTTCAAAAGCCAAAAACACAGCGTCAATGGGACCAGATGCTGTCCCAGGCTGCATCTTGCATGAACTACAGAATGAACTAACCTCCCACCTAAACACGCTGTTCAACCTCAGCCTCTCCACAGGCTATGTGGCCACAGAATGGCGCACTGCAACGGTTATTCCTCTCCACAAAGGAGGGGCCACAACTGACCCTGGTAACTATTGCCCCATAAGCCTGACTAGCCTGGTCTACAAGGCTATGGAGCGCATCATCATGGAACTCATTAACAAAGACATTGAGAACCTCCAAACACTTGACCCAACCCAGTTTGGCTTTGTTAAGGGCAGATCATGCCTATTAAACCTGGTTGACTTCTTCGAGACAGTCACCAAGGCCATAGACAAGAGAAAGGTGGTTCACACAGCGTACCTTGACCTCGACAAGGCTTCTGACACCATTCCCCACTCGGGTATTACAGAAAAACTCACCAGCCTGAACATAAACTCCGACGTCACGAGATGGGTTGCCAACTCGCTTATAGACAGAACTCACATGGTAAGAATAGTGGGCTCCAGGTCCGACTCTAAACCAGTCAAAAGTGGTGTCCCGCAAGGCTCGGTCCTGGGACCCCTACTGTTTGGCATATACTTCTCAGAAGTACAGGCAAACACAGGAGGACTATGGCTAACCAACTTCGCCGATGACTGCAAACTGGGAGCCATAATGACTCTTCGGCTGACATGGACATCCTCCAAAAGGGCTTTACTGAGACAGACACCTGGTGTCAAAGTCATGGCCTCAAGCTAAATGCCAAAAAATGCGTAGTCATCCCATTTGGGAAAAACAAAACACCCACGAATTACTACATAGGTGGCAGCCCCCTTAATACAGAAGAGATAATAAGAGGTCTGGGGACCCAGGTAGATAGTAATCTCTCCTTTGACAATCATATTGCCAAAGTAGTTAGAAAATCCTTCTATGTGGCCCATCTAATTACTAAAGGGTTCGCATCTAGAAATAGAGGTTATAGTGCCCCTCTACTCGTCACTCATTAGACCCATCATAGAGTACAATGCCCCATTTGGGATGTACCTCACAAGACACTTCCAACAGCTGGAAAGACCACAAAGTATCTCACCAAGTGGATTACTGGTCTCAAATATATGTCCTATGCAGCCCGACTGAAAACGCTCCGGCTGTACTCAGTGGCATATCGCTTACTCAGAGGTGATCTCTGCCTGACTTACAAAGCCATGTCCAACTCAGAATTGATGGACATGCTCCACCTAAAGAAATCCAAGTCACTGTGAGCCATGTGGTCTAGTGAGCTAAACCTCGCCACAGCAATAAATAGAACATGATGGAGGGATAGATTCCTGTCACAAAGACTCCTCATGCTTTGGAACAAAATTCCAAATTACATCAGGCAGAGCCCCTGACTAACACTCTTCAAGAGAAACCTTGACGAGTGGATGGGTAACAGAAAATACACCCCTGGGATCACTTCATTGGCTCTGCTTGACAGCGAATCAGTTAATTAATCAATGGGGCGGTTAAAGCCGACACACTCTGGCTAGGCTTATAAATGCGCTCGGGCAGATAGCCTAGTACCTATGAACCTATAATTGTTTTCTGTTTTTTATTATTTATTATTAAATATTTTAAACCTTTCAACTGTGGCTGTTTTATGTAGAGATAATTTAAGCTCTAGAGTAAATTGCATGTATATAGTGATACTGGCCAAGCCACTCCAATAAGCCTGGCCGTTCAGTTACACCTACCTCTTGGATAATAATATTGCACAGGAATAATTGGACACCCTTTGATAAGGGCCTTATTATTAGCTGATATTAGTGGTTGATGGCAAGTGGTACTACCGTATAGTCTAGGCAGAAGGGGCATAGCTGGACAACAGCCTTCCCCAGGAGTGTCTGTGGGTTTGTATATAACTCTTATCTCAAAGTGTGTGTGTGTCAGCTACTTGGGCAGGGACAAGAAGCACTGGTTGGACAGAGAGGGTGTTGAAAGTTTTAGCTTGACCATTAGGCTGAGATCTGGACCCTATAGCTGTGCCAGTGGGGTCTTATTGGGGACTGGAGAGAAAGGGAGAAACCAGCCCCAGACTGACTGCGACCTCTGTGTGCTCTTAAGGGAAATTGTACTTTACTGTGTGTGTATTTGTTATCCTTTCCAGTGTGGATGCCCCTCACTGGTGTTAGTGGTGAGGACTGAAGCTCCTTGATTGCTGGGTCAGTGCATGGGTGTCACATATTAATTGTTTGGCAGTGGCGAGATATCCACACCACATATTAATTGGTTGGCACATAATTGGCTTGTAGTGGTGTGGGTAGTGAATTCTTGTAGCTTTTGTACAGTGATCACTCAAGGTGTTTTTGTACTCTAAATCAACCACACAGTGAGTATTCAGAGTTCAGATCATAATTGTTTTATTTCTTTTGTGAGCTTAGTTAGTCAGGGAGAGCAGGCAAGCATGTCAGCAGAGGAGTATGGAAAGCTGACAAGGAGCTAGTTGGCTGAGATGTGCTAGGCTAAAGGACTGGTGCAGGGAAACTTGACAATGGCAGACAAGATTGCAGCTTTAGTCACAGCTGCATCAGATACAGCAACCAGGAGAATGTTCAGACTGACCATGGAGATGTACAACACTCACACCTTTGTGCAGAGGACTTAAAAATCCATCTGGAGCTAAAGAGACTTGAGTTGGAGGCCAGGCATTTGGAAATGGAAGCTGTGGAAAAGGAGAGGCAGAGGCAGCATGAAAAGGAGATGCTCTTTGCCAGAGTCATGGAGGTAATGGGGAAGGGAGTAACTGGATCCCAGAATCACAAAAGATCAGTAAATTTCTTCCACAGTTTACAGAGGGGGATAATTTTGATAGTTTCATTCATATGTTTGAGAGCGTATGTAAACAGTATGATGTTGACCAAAGGCTCTGGGTATGGTTCCTGACCTCCTTACTCCATGGTAAAGCTGTAACCATTTTGTCCAAAATGTCTGAAGTTGGTTGTTTTGATTATACTGCTGTTAAGAATTGCTTGTTAGATTTTTTTAAGCTAACACCTGAAACTTATAAGAAACATTTTCATGAGCAAAGATGAAAGTGTGTGTGAATATGTTGCTGAACTGGGCACTTATTTTCATAGGTGGGTGAGTGGATGTCAGGTCACCACTTTTGAAGGGCTGGCAGACCTTTTAATGAGGGAGTAAGCCAATAGCACTTTGCCTGAGGACATGAGGATCTGGCTAGCTGATAGACAATGTACTTCTTCAGAGGAGTTGGGGAAGAAGGGAGACCTATACCTAGCAAGCAGGGCATCCATGCACAGGAAAGAAATCCCCAGTACTGCTCATGGATATAAAGGAACACATGGTGGGCAGCCCAGACTGTCCCAACAGAATCTGCCAGTAGCAGAAGAAGCCACTAGCCCAGGTACACATCTAGGACCTAGTGTTAAATGTTTTGAATGCAACCAGTGGAGCCATGTGGCATACAGATGTCCAAAGAGGCAAGGTGGGGAACAAAAGACGAGGGAGCCAGTAAGTGGGAAAGACAAAATGCCAGCAGTAGGTTGTCTTGAGACAACAAGGGTACCCAACTACCACAAGAAGTTATATCCTATCATAGTGAATCGCAGAGAGGCTATTGCTAAGAGAGAGACAGCCTCTGACATAGCCATTGCGAAGTCTGCAGTGGTTACAGAGGAGCACTACTTGCCTTGTGATCTACTCCAGTCAGATCTTTAAGAGGGGATCCTATTCCAGATACCTTTGGCTAGGGTTCACCTTGACTGGGAGGGTGGAAAAGGAAGCCAGCAAGTAGGTGTGTTTGAGGATATCCCTGCAGATGTTCTGATAGGGAATGATTTTGATAGTGCAGTACCATGTGCTTGTGCAGTTACCCACAGTCAGGCTTGGAGACAAGCATGCAAGTCTGGTAGCCTGGGGGAGACCCAGACAGACTGCGTACTTACAGCCGGGACTGGTGAGGTGGTTATTTCAGGGAGGGAACTATGCTGTAGCAGTGAGACTGAAGGTGAGCCACAGCTACTTGTGGGTACTGATGTTCACTTAGACAGAGTGACTGCAAAGGTAGAGGTGAGTAGTACTATCCAGGCTGACAGTGAGGCACCACTGCCAGAGGATGCCAGACTTCCTGTGGAAGGGGAGCTGGGAAGGGTTACAAAGAGAGAGTTGAGACAGCCTCAGCTTTCAGACTTTACATTGCAAGGCCTGAGGTAGCTAGTGAGGCACCTGTTTCTCAAGGGAAGGGGGATCTGTATACTGAGACAAAGGGTTACTAAATAGAGAGTGGACCCTTGAGGGAGGGCTAGAAGGTGAGAGAATACAAAAGTTGTAGTGCCTAGAGCCTACTGTCTGGCGCTTCTAGCCATAGCCCATGATATTCCCTTTGCAGGTCATATGGGCATAAAACGTACAAAGATATTATGTTATGCAGAACTTCTATTGGCCTGGGATTTCTAGAGATATAACAGGGTACTGCAGGACCTGTGAGCAGTGACAAAAGGTAGGCAAGGCAGGAGACAAGGTGCAAGCTCCTTTGATGTCTTTGCCTGTGATTGAGGAGCCATTTCAGAGATTAGCTATGGATATTGTGAGGCCTCTGAGTACCCCAAGTTCTACAGGGAAAAAGTATATCCTAGTGGTAGTAGATTATGCTACAAGATACCCTGAGGCAGTGGCTTTGTCCTCCACTGAGGCAGAAAAGGTGGCAAATGCTTTGTTAGAGATTTTCACCAGGTATGTTTCCCAAACTAAATACTGACTGACAGAGGTGGCAATTTCATGTCAGATCTGCGGGATTGTCTGTGGAAGTACTGCAGGGTGAACCACCTGAAGACCACCCACTACCAACCCCAGACTAATGGTCTTGTTGAGAGGTTAAACTCTACAATCAAGTCCATGTTACGGGCATTTGCAGACCAGTTTAAGAGGGAATGGGACAAATATTTGCCCCATCTGTTGCTTACTTACAGAGAGGTTCCCCAGGAATCCACATGTTTTTCACCCTTTGAGTTGCTGTATGGGCATAGGGTGAGGGGACCTCTAGATTTACTTTATGATGAGTGGGAAGGTGAGTGTAAATCTCACAAGGAGTCTGTTGTGGCATATGTCCTAAACCTCAGGACAAGTCTCAGGGAACTCATGGGTTTGGCCCAGGAGAACCTGGCAGAAGCCCAACAACAGAAAAGGGTATGATATGACAGGAATGCTCAAGCTAGAGAGTATGCTGTAGGGCAGCAGGTGATGGTTCTCATTCCTGTCAAACACAACAAGCTGCAAGCAGCTTGTGAGGGACCCTACAAGGTGGTAAGAAAGGTAAGTGATGTTAACTGCATGGTGGAACTGTTAGGCAGAAGGCAGGAGCACAAATTGTACCATGCTGACATAATGAAACCTTACCATGATAGGTAAGCCATTGTGCTGAGTATTTGCAGTTGATTGCAGGAGTCATCTGAGGGAGATCTGGTGACTAATCTCCTCAGTGAGGCTTGGACTGACACCTCAGTGGAAGGGGTAGCAGTGTCTCAGCAGCTATCTCCAACTCATGTTCAAGAAATCTGAGCAGTGTTATAGGAGTTTTGGGAAATGTTCACTGGAAAACCAGGGTGCACCCACCTGGTGCAGCACCAGGTGGATACAGGACCCCAAAGACCTATTAGGCAGGCCCCTTATAGGGTGCCTGAGAGAGTCAAATAGACTCTGAGGGAGGAGATACAGGAGATGTTGGAACTAGGGGTAATTCAAAAATCCAACAGTCCCTGGGCCTCCCCAGTGCTGCTGGTGCCAAAAGAGGATGGCAGCACCAGGTTCTCTGTGGACTACAGGAAATTAAATAGTCACACAGAGTCAGATGCTTACCCCATGCCTAGGAAAGATGAGGCCCTAGAGCAGCTGGGTCGGGCTAAGTATCTTACCACCATTGATCTTACAAAGGGTTACTGACAGGTGCTCTTGACTCCCAGTGTTAGAGAGAGGTCAGCCTTTGTGACTCCTTTTGGCTTATATGAGTTCACAAAGATGGCCTTTGGGATGAAAAATGCCCTAGTGACTTTCTAGAGGCTGGTAGATCATATCCGAGCAGGAGGGTTTGCCCTTGCTTACCCAGATGATACTGCCATCTACAGCCATTCCTGGCAAGAGCACCTTCAATATGACATGGAGAATATGGGCAGACTACAGAGGGCAGGGTTGACCATTACCAGGGGTGACCATTTGACTGGGGTTGGGAGGGTGGCCTAATGGTTAAGGTGTTTGCCTTACAAACACAAGGTGCAGGGTTTGAGTCTCATAAGGGATAATTGGCTAGGCTTAAAATAGCTCACAAGGGCAGTTAGCCTAGTACTAACCTATGAACCTATGAACCTATTAAGCCAGAAAATGTCAGGTGGGTATGGCAGAGGTCAGCTACCTGGGACATTGAGTGGGGAGTCTTAAGATCAGGCTAGAACCTGCCAAAGTGGAAGCCATTCAGGTAAGGCCTGCACCTGTTACCAAAAAGCAGGTGAGGGCATTCTTAGGGACAGCAGGGTACTACAGAAAGTTTGTCCCCAGTTATAGTACCATAGCTGCTCCCCTCACAGACCTGACAAGGGAAAACAGGCCAGATAAGGTTATGTGGACCCCAGCATGTGAGCAGGCATTCCAGAAGCTTAAAGAAGCTTTGGGAGGACCCCCTGTGTTTGCCAGTCCATATTACAGCAAATAATTTGTTGTGCGGGTGGATGCTTTGAACCATGAGGTGGGTGCTGTACTTAACCAGATTTCTTCATAGGGAAAAGATCACCCAGTGATTTATCTCAGTCATAGACTCCAACCCAGGTCGGAATGCTATGCAGCTGTAGAAAAGGAATGTCTAGCCATAGTGTGGGCACTGCAGAAACTTCAGCCTTATCTGTGTGGAAGAAAATTCACTGTAGTGACAGATCACAGTCCCCTAACATCGTTAAACAGAACCAGCCAGCAAAATGCCAAATTGCGAAGATGGAGCCTAGGGTTGCAAGCATATGATATGTCAGTACAGCACTACAGTGGGAGTAGCAATGTCAATGCAGATGAGCTCTCAAGACAGGGAATGGGGTAAGGTATACTCAGATAGACCTAACCCGCTCAAGCAACATTTCTCAAGGGTCACTTAAAAAACTAGCTTGAGTTTCCCAGGGAGGGGGAGATATGTAAATATATGTGAAGGCTGCCAGCCTAGCTAGATAGGATTTTGTAGATAATTCTGGCATTTGTAAATATTAATGTAAGCCACATGCTTGTTCTCTTTGTTAAATGTTGAACTTCCAAAATGTAACCACATTGCACTTTGCTGGAGGAAAGGTGATAAGTTAAGCATTGTATAGTTGTTTGATCTCAAAACTTGGAGCCGAGATGTCTGGATGAAGGAATTCTTGCTGTTTTGAGACCAGAGTTAATTGCTAGGATTTACATGCATAATGTGTTTCATTGCTGTAGCTTCCTGACCAGGTGGAAGATCAAAAGGGCTGCTATACTCTGAGTTTCTTTTAGCCTGGGAACCAGAGAAAAAAATATGTAATCTGAAATGAATCAGTAGTACTGTGCTATCAATTTAAGGACAGAAAGACTCAGAGCATTTTGCTTTTGTCTTCAGAACATCCAACATCACCAGCACTGCCTGGCTCTATATGTACGTTTATTTTAGGACTGTGACTGCTCTTAGATATAGCTAAGAAATAGGAAAATTAGACTAGTTGTTTTCTGTATTGATTTCAGAACTATTCTACTGTATTATTTTAAGCATTTTCCTGTCTTCTTTGAACTCTTGACTAGCACTGTGTGGTAAGATATATTGTCTTGTTTTTTTTATTATTTATTATTAAATATTTTTAAACCTTTCAACTGTGGTTGTTTTAGGAAGAGATAATTTAAGCTCTAGAGTACATTGCATGTATATAGTGGTGTTGGCCAAGCCACTCCAATAAGCCTGGCTGTTCAGTTACACTTACCATTTGGATAGTGCACAGGAATAATTGGACACTCTTTGATAAGGGCCTTATTAGTAGCTGATATTAGTGGTTGGTGGCAAGTGGTGCTACCATATAGTCTGAGCAGAAGGGGCATAGCTGGAGAACCTGTGCCAGCCTTCCCCATGAGTGTCTGTGTGTTTGTATATAACTCATATCTCAAAGTGTGTGTGTGTTTGTGTGTGTGTGTGTGTGTGTGTGTGTGTGTGTGTGTGTGTGTGTGTGTGTGTGTGTGTGTGTGTGTGTGTGTGTGTGAGCTACTTGGGCAGGGACACGAAGCACTGGTTGGACAGAGAGGGTGCTGGAGGTTTTAGCTTGACCACTAGGCTGAGATCTGGAAGCTATAGCTGTGGCAGTGGGGAGTCATATTGAGGATCTGGAGAGAAAGGGAGAAACCAGCCCCGGACTGACTGTGGTCTCTGTGTGATCTTAAGAGAAATTGTACTTTACTGTGTGTGTATTTGTTATCCTTCCCAGTGTGGATGCCCCTCACTAGTGCTAGTGGTGAGGATTGAGGCTCCTTGATTGCTGGGCCAGTGCACGGGTGTCACAGATGTTACTTGTCCCAGCAGAGTGGAGGATATGAGAAGTAACATTGTTATTGTTTTATTTATTTTCAGATTCAATGATCTGAGGAAAGACACACCCACTAGAGAAACAATAAACTTTTTTGGTTTTTGAAAGTGCAATTTTTTGCAATGTTGCCCACATTTCTTAGCTGCCTTGGTTCCTGCAATGCCTATATGTATAAGTTGCTGGGTTCCCTACTTTTGTTATGCAGGTATCTACAAATGTACACCAGCACTTTATTGACAACCAGCCAATGGCAGCTTCCATGGTGTGAGTAATCTTTTGATTGTATGTGGTACCGATTATGTTCTAAGTCATGAATATGTCAACCCTGTCTTACAGCACATGCCTCATTCACAGCTGCTACATGATACCCTCCATACAACATGTATGGCATGCAGATCAACAAAAGTTGGTTTTGTATTTATGGCATGCTACAACCCACCTTGGTGGGGATGTCAGCTGCTGTTCTCCTGGGCATACCACTAGGAATGGCAACTACTTAGTCAATGACTAAAAAAGAACCAGTTATTTAGGGTAAGAGGCACTTAGGTTGTGTGGTATCATACTTGTTTCAGTGCATACATTTAAATGCTAAGACAGTCTCATTTCACTTGGTATTTAGGAGTAACTGTACAGAAATATGTAGTGATGTCAAATGACTGGAAATAAAGTTTCATGTTGTGCTTATCTGGCCTCCCTGTATAAAATTAAACTCTTCTTAACACCAGCAACAAGAACTACCATTGCCCACTCCCATCTAATCTTCACTCTTCTCTATACCTCACCAATATATACCAACCTTTCCAAAAATAATCTTCTCAAACTAGCTACCTCCTATAACAGCATTGCCAGATTTGCCACTGGTAAACCTTTCAGAACCCATCACTGTCATAATCTCAAACAGCTTGGGTGGCTTGAACTACAAAATCAGCTTAAATTCAACCAACTTACTATTGCCCATAAGATCCTTAACCAACCTAACAATACTCCAATACTCCAATACTCGTAGAATTCATAACCCCTTATAGAAATCTTAATGCCTTGCGTTCATCAAATAAACTCCTAATTAACATCAGTAAGGCTAACAACATGGCAGGAGACTCTCTGTTCTCAAATACAATTGGGAAAAAGTGGAACCTTCTACCTAGTAAACTTACTTCCCTTCCTTCCTTATCACTCTTTAAACAAAAAGTTAAAATCTTCCTGACAACACACTGGCTTTGCCCTTGTAGTAACCCCGACTAAACAATCATTACTGCTACGAGTATCATTACTAACTCTACTCGCTCTTCTAATTTATTGTCCTCTAGTGCAACATGAAAGCACGTATGCAGAAATATGAAGCTGTATTAGCTACTAGTGTATGTAAATAATTAGCTCTAAATATTGTAAATAGTTTTATGAAATGTGTAGAAATATTTCATCTATGTCTGTTTTTTGTAACATTAATGATCTTGTCTGTCCGTGTCTGTCTTGGAGCTTATCTCCCCGGGCCTCTATTGAAAATGGACATATATCCAGTTAGACTAGCCCGGTCAACAAATGTAAAATAAAAAATAAAAATTATCTTACATCAGCATGTCAGTGTGGTCTTAAAGAATCATGTGCAGTAAATGTTGTTGTTGTTGTTTGTCTTTCGTCTTTTTCCTGGTAAGGGATCGCCACAGCGGAACTCCGGTCTGCTAATGATTGGCAGCAGATTTTTACGAAACGCCGAGGTGCCAGCTCAACTCCCAACCTTCAACGAAGGCACGCCCACTTACGCACGTATGTCTTTCGAATGCTACCCAACCGCGGGGATGACATTCAGACTCTACACAGAAGGCACTCCCAAGCCAAGCCGAGAATCGAACGGGAGAACCTTTTGCTGTGAGGTAACAATGTGCAGTAAATATAACATTTAATTTATATTTTTAAACAAGAAACATCTTTATTGAATTATCACTTATGATATGGGCAATTGTACATTTATATACATGAAAACAAACCATATTAATACCATATTAATACAATGTCAGTTGCAAACATTAAACATTAAATATAATCTTCTATACAGAACATTATATACCTCAGTCAATTCCTGTTTTCACCATAGAAATGAGCAGAACTGTTGAATAAATCCAATGAACCAGGAAACCAGGACATAAAGTAGAAAGTTTAAAAGGAACATCCGTTTATTATAACAATAAATATGACAGTTTGAGCGCTTTCATCTCAAGATAGAGACTTCATCAGAAACAATTATCCTTGTTTAATTAACTTTATATAACTCTCAAATTAATGACATCATACCTTCACAATTAACATTTAAAAAGACATCTACCTAGAATTGGTTACCAACAATAGTGAGTGTGTTTAATGCAGAAGACTTGTTATATTAGTTTTATTCTTACATCAAATATAACAAGTCTTCTGCATTAAACACACTCACTATTGTTGGTAACCAATTCTAGGTAGATGTCTTTTTAAATGTTAATTGTGAAGGTATGATGTCATTAATTTGAGAGTTATATAAAGTTAATTAAACAAGGATAATTGTTTCTGATGAAGTCTCTATCTTGAGATGAAAGCGCACAAACTGTCATATTTATTGTTATAATAAACGGATGTTCCTTTTAAACTTTCTACTTTATGTCCTGGTTTCCTGGTTCATTGGATTTATTCAACAATTCCTGTTTTCAGTTAAACCTCATTCTTACTCCAAAACATTATTCCGCATGTATTGTTCCCAAAATTCCCATTTTTTTATGTAATTTGCTCCTACCCTTTTCTAAGGATACTACTTCCAGTACTTTTATTTCTGTTACTATATTCACTACTTCTAGTATGGTTGCTTTAGACTTTGATTTCCATTTTCTAGTAACTGCTTTTTTGGCAGCCACCAGAATTAAACTCGGCAAGGCCTTACCTTTAGGCAATTCTGAATTAGTATCACAGCTCAAAAAATCTTTTCATTAGTTACACCAGTTTGTTCACCTAGTATTTTTGACAGAATAGTTTTCAAGGAATTTGTAAAGTCTACCAACTCATTACACTCCCAAAAATATGTTCCCAATATTCTTTCTTCCCCACTACACCTCCAACATTTGCAATCTACCCAAGAAAAACTTTGGAGTCTGCTTGGGGTATAAAAATACTTATGAAAGCACTTTCAAGAAAAAATGCTAACTCTTCTAGACTTTAATGTATATTTGGAAGCCATACATTTATCCTCCCATTGTTTCTTTGAGAATTGCTTATCCAATCTGCTTTCCAATCCTTTCTAACCTCTTCTGATTGATTCCTATAGTTATCATGCAGTATTTTATATGCACTACTAATTATCTCTTTTTTAACAGTAGCTCTTCTAGATTCTACTAAAAACTCTACAAGTGTGGGTCTTAGCTTAGACAGAACCTTCATTATTGATCTAAATAATTTGATACTCTCTGTCTTTATATATATATATATATATATATATATATATATTATATGTTTGAAGTCTGAAAACTTTGAATCTCATATGATCTACTCCATATGAATGAAGTTTTCAAACATCGAACATAAAATATAAACAAACTAAAAATAATAAAACCTGCCTGAGTACTCTATGCAGGGGGCAAGCACCCCTGCACCCCCCCACACCCCCGCTACTTAAATATACTAACTCCGAGATCGCACTACATTGAAGTGAAGGGAAATATTCCCTACAGAGATCTCCATTGAAACGTTCGATGTTTAAAAACTTCTCTCATATGATGTCGATCATATGAGATTCAAAGTTTTCAAACTTCGAACTTACAATATAGACCCATATATATATATATATATATATATATATATATATATATATATATATATATATATATATAAAACACATGCAACCACATTCACATTGGATAATATATAAAATCACAGAGACATAGGTAGAGAAATGTTATATAGTCTGGGTTTGAACTAATTATCTCTGACCATGTTATTTTCTCTATATTAAATGGTACTATTTGCCTAATGCTTCCTATAATATCATGTGTCACTTCATCATTTACTTTGCATTTCATCAATAAAGTCTTACTTTGTTTTTATATTATGTTTATATCAGCAGTACTAATACCCATAAGCCATATACATTGTTTGGTCAGGAGTCTTTATTAAGTACTAATACCCATAAGCCATATACATTGTCTGGTCAGGAGTCTTTATTAATGTTCCTAGACTTATTAATAATTTCCCTTGCACAGCAATAATGCCTCAGAGTTGGAACATCTGAAAAGGTTAATATAATTCTTGACTGAGGAAGGTGTACACATAGCCAGCTTGATGACAGTTACTCACATGTCAGCCAGAAAATACATGAGTGATAATCACCATACAGAACAGCATGGCCTCGATGTGTGGCATATAGCCAAAGGTTCATGTGTGACATTTTGCCCATTTGCTGTTTTTTTTATACAGTTTATTAATGCCATTTAACATGAAACAAATGAGTGCTAAGTTGGGGATTAAGTGGATGAATAATGTCAATTATGCTTAGTTAAAGGTGGTTGAAGTACTGAATTACTGTTTAGCCAAAAGGCTACTTCCTGCCTAAGAAAAAATGTGAGGCTGTCCTACAGACTTCATTATATGCATACTTAGCGTATAGATGACTACCATTCCCTACAAAGCATGAAAAATATGCTGAACAGTTCCTTCTTCCCTACATACATTAAAACTAAGTTGGAGGAGAAAAGAGACTAGGTGGAATCCATGATACTACCTCAGTAGGCTTAGTCAATGAGCAAACATCGACATTCTTGTGCATGTTTCAGTGAGAGAGCTGCAGTTTAAGTAACAGTTAAATGGTTATCCTTGCTGAACCAAGCCAGCAGAACCTTTTAAATGAAAAAGTTGAGTGTTTTATTTTAATAAAGTGAAGGTTTAATTTTATTTAATTGGCACTAGTATGTCACAATATGCACCACAGTGAGACATTCTCACATTGTCTCTGACTGAATTTCATATTATTGAACAGGGTGACTTTCTTATTAATTATCACTGCTTGCTCCTTAACTAATTTATTTAAGTACTGCTTAGCTAAACTACTTAAATTGTGGTATTTCATTGTCTGTCTTTTATTCCCATTTTTTTACTTCACCTACCCCATTTTCTGGCTTCATATTAACATCTCTGTCTCTCTTTCTCTGTTCTTACAGTACCTTAAACACATTCAAAGGTCCAGCAAAAAAAAAAAAAAAACGAAGCAACTGCCTGCATACAAGAACACAGAGAGCGGATCCCCATACAAACCAATAAAAGCTAAAAAGTCCTACTTTTATCAACAGACTATGAGCAGTGTAGGTATATTATAATCTTCTCTCTGTGATACTCCTACTGATTCTTCTGCTGTGCACACTACTGGACCCCCCTTTTTTCTCTCATTTATTGTAACAAATATATACATTTTTGCAAAGATTTGTATTTATTTCATATTCTTATATTTTATTTATCTTATATATCACATTTCTTTTATATTCTTATATTTTATTCTACTGTTTATTGTAATAAATACACACAGGTTACTAAAGGTTTACATTTATTTTATATTCTACTTCCCTGATGCTCTACTAAATCTGCTTTTGAATTCACACAGATACACAGACACCTTTAGGTACTGACCTGGGCTAGCTGGTTGATTGTTTTTTCTCTTCTCACAG
The DNA here is from genome assembly GCF_019279795.1 of Protopterus annectens. Taxonomy (NCBI): domain Eukaryota; kingdom Metazoa; phylum Chordata; order Ceratodontiformes; family Protopteridae; genus Protopterus; species Protopterus annectens. The sequence continues at coordinate 1,743,948,313 of NC_056735.1, forward strand.
CTTTTTCCAAGTCCTGGTTCATAGCCCCCCCCCCTTTTCTTGTTCTTCTAACATAATTCTATTGTAAGTTTCCTAGCCCTGTCAAACCTGTTTTCTCATAGCTTTCTCCAAGCCCTGGCTCTTAGCCTCCTCCTTTCTCTTGGTCTCCTAACATAATATTATTGTAAGCTTTCCAGCCCCGTCAGTCCTGTCTATTCCCTTCCTCTTCCTCTTGAGAGTTTACTTATTCCTCCCCTGAGCTGCAGCACCATCTTTAAATACTTGCACCATCTGCTCCCACTCCAGATTTCCTACCTTACTGATAGTTTTCTTTCCAGAAAGATAGCAGCTCTGCAGTTGGTTTTAACCTGCTCCATTTACCCTCGCTGTGCTTGGGCTCACTCTGCTGCCCTTCCCTGCCCCCATTCTCACTCATCCCCACATCAATTACATACTTACTCTAGCTCATCCCCCCACCCACAACCAATTATCCCCACCTCTCATTACACCACTAGCCAGATCTCTTCACTTCCCCTCATATTACACCATTAGCCACACTTTCAAGCAAACCCACACATACCCAACATCTTAACTCCCCCCATCAGTACAACCTGTTCTCCACCACCACGTCTCACTATTGCACACTAATTCCCCCTCCTTTAGTCACCCACATCCCATACTGCCATGCCCATCTCTACTATCACTACTGACCTTATCCCTCTCTTTCAGTATCCTACTACATCTAACTTCTCTACATCATTCTTCTACCTCTTCCTCCCACTGCCCATTATCCTCTCTCCCCAGACAGTCCGAACACACCTTCTCACAAATTTCAGCCAGCCTTTACAACACAAGCATATTATTATGTACCAGAGTAAAATATCCTCCCCCACCATCACCACAACAATAATATTTTCTTTCTAAATTATCCAAAGTAAAATGGAAACTAGAATACATTACTCTCCCATATCCTGTAACAAACCTACTGCTGTGTGGGGACATACATCCCAACCCGGGTCCCATCTCCTCTCCTCTGCAAACCCCCCCCCCCCAACTCCCAAAGGTTCATAGGTAGGTACTAGGCTATCAGCCCAAGGGCCTAAGTAAGCCTAGCCAACAAGGTTAAGTAACACCAAATGGACATAAAAACTATGTAACCATGAACTGAAGACACCGCAACAGCTGAATCCAATTTTATTCCACAGACAATGAAAATTTCAGATTAAAAACTTCAGGTTAAGCGCTTTCTTCCCAATTAATATGGGACTTCATCAGAACAAAGTTAACTTCCCTACCCAGCCATTATATATTCATCCTACTTGACCTATTCAACACATTCCATTAACAGCCAATCAATTATTTAAAGTAAGAGCTACATAAACTATCCATGGAAATAATGAAATCATTGTTAAAAATGTTCATATAAAATTCATATGTAAAATGCATATATAAAATTCCATAATTAAAACATCAATAATTTTACATAAATAGATAAATATATATCTTAACCCAAAAATATTCCTCAATTTTAAAACACTGGAAATGCTAACATTTTCATTAATACCTGGATTTTGAGTTGCATCAAGCTGCAATTGCCATTTCAGTTCACAAATGTCCAGGTGTATATCCAACATTTTCCCTTGTACATCTTTAACCAATTGTTGTACAACAAGAAATTTAAAACTATGATTGGCAAACTCTTTCTTATGTCTAAGTGCATTAGTCAATTTACATTTTCTAATGTCCATAAGATGTTCATATATCCTATCCTTTAGACGTCTGCTAGTTTTGCCTATATAGAATGTAGTACATTCTTGACATTTAGCCATATACACCACATTTGTACTATTACAATTAAAGTGACCTCTAATATATATTTTTCTATCATTCAAAACGTAAATTTCTTCTGTTTCCAAAATAAAGGGGCAATAAGGGCACATACCACACTTACAGTTACTTTCTGTTAACAAGTCTGCTTCTGTGAGAGATTTCTAAAATATCCCTTCTAAACACTAGTTTTGGTGTTTTTCCAACTTTTTGACCCACCATTTGATCAAGCTGTAAAATTTCCCAGTTATTCCTAATGGCCTCAACCACATGGTCGGAATCCAAAGTATATGTTGTAATAAAACTTGCCCATTCTCTTATTACTTTATCCCTTTTATACATTATCATTAATTAATTTCCTTTTCCTCCCAATAATGGTTGATATACATACCTTCCTGTTGTTTTTTCCCAACCTCTTCTCTAACATTATTCAAAGGTGTTTCAGGTTAACCCCTCTTGGCAAACATTCCCATTATAAATTTCTCCTTCTCCACAAAGTCACATTTTCTAGTAACCATCCTGGCTGCCCCTACCATTTGTCCTTTAACAATGGACTTTTTTTGATAGCATGGGTGCCAACTTCCAAATTCCAAATAGGAATATGAAAACATAGGTTTCCTATAAATCATGGAAACCATGTGATTTGTTTCAGTACTTATTCTTAAATCCACATCTAAATATGAAATATTGGTTTTACTATAAGCATATGTAAACTTTAAAAATTCCACTATCGTATTTATGTAAGCCAAGAATTTGTTCAATTGGGCCTCTGCCCCTTTTCACACTAAAAAAACATTATCAAAAAATCTAGTGTAGTACATAATGTATTGCTAATATTCACTTACCATTACAAACTCCTGCTGCCAGTATGACGTGAAATAGTTAGCAAATATGGGGGCGCATGCCACCCCCATCTCCACATCCATAATCTGCCTGTAGTATTGCCCTTCAAAATGCACAAAATTATTTCTTAACACCACCTCCATCAGGGTAATGAATCTATTCACTTGATCTTGATCATAAATACCGGTTTTAAGTAACTGGACTTCCAACCAGTTTAAACCTTACTCATGGGGTATCATGGAAAACAAATTACATGCATCAATGGTAACTAATATCACTTCCTCCCCTATTTTGATTTTATTTAAATTTTCTAAAAATTGCCATGAGTCCTTACATATGTAGGGGAACAACTTTAACCCTTTCTGGAGTTGGACCTCTAAATTTTTACTTATGAAACATGTTTTGGAGCACTTGCCATCTACTATAGGCCTAAATTTTAAATCTTTTAAACCCTTATGTATCTTAGGTATTCCAAAAATATTGGATATCATAGGGTATTCATTTCTCATATACTGGTATTCATCCTCATCTATTTGCCCCTGAAACAATATGTCATCGAATAATAACTCCACTCTTTTATTAATAATATGTATCTTATTGATGGAACTTTCTGCATATGTACCATCCATTAACAATACGTTCACCCCATTGGAATAATCACCCCTGTCCATAATTACAATACCGTTACCCTTATCAGGTTTCATTATTCGAATGCTCCTATCATTTGCTAAGTCATATAAAACTATTTGTTCATCTTTACTCAAATTCGTATTAAATGGACAATGCGCCCTCTTATGTACTCTTCTTATATTCCTCTCACACATTTTTCATACATTCCAATCACATTATTAACGGGTGGATTAAATATACTTGGCTTCTTTAACTTCATTTCATTACTGCCATTAATGTCCCAATTCATATTGTTAAACCAGACTTTCAAATTTAATTTACGAGTATACATTTTTAAGTCTATTAGGGTATCAGCCAAATTGGCCCTCCTACCTGGAACAAATGTGAGCCCTTTTGCCAATAGATTTGCATGCTTACGATCAAATTACGATAATGATCTAGCCAACAAGTTTTCCTGGCTTACACCACCCAAGAAAGTTATTTTCCTGTGCCCCTGTCGAGCAGAGCCACAGAATTGATCCCCAGGGGTGCATTTCCTATTTCCCATCCTCTCATCAAGATTTTTCTTGAGAGTGCTAATGAGAAACTTTGCTTGACATAGATGGGTAGCTTGTTCCAGAGTATGGGAAGTCTCTGGGATAGAAATCTATCCCTCCAGCATGTCCTATTTATTGTGGTGACAAAAATCAATAAACTTCACTACAATTAACCTACAAAGCATCAGAAATAAAATACCTGACTTCCATGCATGGATAGCCCACAACAACCCCAGTATTATTGCCACAACTGAAATATGGCTAAAACCCTATATTAAGGACATAGAATTCCTTCCCCCAGATTTCACCTGTCTTAGGGCCAACAAAAATAGAGGCATCTCTCTAATATACCCCATGTCTTTCACTATTGTCCTATATAAAAAAAACATCCCACAGTTCTCCACAGCCAAACTTCTAGTTTATTTCCTTAAAATTAATAATTGCAAAAACCTCTGTGTGATAGTCATTTGCATTCCCCCAGGCAATAACATCCCAATTCTTGAGAAAATCCTTGCCTAGACATCTGCTAACATAAAAAATGAGACTATCATACTGGGAGATGTAAATATCAACTGGCTATACATATTCCCACACCACTCTAACTGCAATAGCAATCTATATAAGTTCACCCAGCTAGTTAACACCATAACCAGGCCTAATAAAATTAATACTAATGGCTCAATCCTAGACTGGATTTTAGCATATGACCCAAATAAGATCACGTCTGCTGGTACACTCTCCAATAGTATAAGTGACCATGTACCGGCCTTTATACAACGTGAATGTACCACAACAATTAATAAACATCAGTACAGTGTTACCAGAGATGAATCTCAGTTCTGTCCATCTAGATTTAACCAAAGGTTGCTTAGCATCAATTGGGATGCACTAAAATAACTTCCTCTTGATGAAGCAGTTGAGTTCTTCAACTGAACTTTCCTCAGCATACTAAACAATCTCGCTCCCCTTAGACAAAAGAGAGTAAAGACCAACCATGCCAGTTGGCTAACAAGATCCACTAAGGATCTCATGAAATGCAGGGACAAATCATGGAAAATATGGCAAAAACATAAAAACCCATCTGACCTCACCCAATACAAACAGCTCTGAAACCAGGTTAAACGCCTAGTACTACAAAACAAAAAAGAACACTACCTTAGATTACAAAATCAACATAAGCAAAACCCAAAGAAATTCTAGAGCTCTCTCAACTCTTTATTAAACCCATGCTCTAGTAATAATCCTTACCCAGACCCAAATAAAACACCCATTGAAATTGCTGCAACCTTCAACTCCTATTTCATAGACACTATAGACAATCTAACCGCTACCTTTCCCAAGACCAACTTGTTCACCACAGACCTCTCTATAGCTAACACCAGTACACCCCCTATTCCAAACTTTACTATGTCACCTATACCCACCTTGACTATTAAAAAAATTGCTTCTAAAACTCAAACCATGCACAAATGCCCCTGATAATATACCCACCAAATACCTGCAAATCTCAGCCAACTCAATCTCTTACCCTATCAGCATACTTCTCAGCAGATCTAGCCAAGAATCCTATATGCCCATCATCTGGAAAAAAGCTTATATCCTCCCGCTACACAAGGGAGGTCCCAACATAGACACCACCAACTTCCACCCCATTGCTATACTATCACCCATCTCTAAGATTCTGGAAAAATGCATTCATTCTCAACTTCTTCAACATCTGACTCACAACCACATCCTCTCCCCCACCCAACACAGATTTAGGCCAGGACATAGTACCAACATTACCCTCATATCCTTCAGGGACACTGTCAACCAAGCCTGTGACACTGATAAAATCGTATCTTCACTATTTCTTTATCTTTCTAAAGCTTTTGATACTATATCCCACTCTCTCCTTCTAACAAAACTCTCTAACATAGGTACCTCACCTTAAACTCTAAACTGGTTCACTAATTACCACACTAACAGGCAACAATCAACTAAATTGCAGAACTCTTACTGCCTTTCCTAAACGCCGCCACTGCTGTTCCTCAAGGTTCTATTTTTGGCCCACTTCTGTTTGGCATATTTATCAATGACTTTCACACGGCACTCTGTCAAGGCTCACTCGTCCAGTACACAGATGACTCCACTATCATCTGCACTGCAAACAACTCCTCAGAACTACACCAACTCACCCAAAACGCCCTCACTTTCACTGAAATTTGGATGTCTAATAATCATCTTGCCCTGAACCCCAACAAAACCAAACTATTAATCTTTGCCCCCCCCAAAAGTCCACACCCCTACAAAAAGAGAACTTTACCATTCAATCCCTAAATGGTACCACCATTGACATTGTACCTAGCACAAAACTCCTAGGTGCCATCATAAATGAAAACCTCAAATTTGACCTGCACATCCAGTCCAATGTCAAAAAGACAGATCAAAAGCTTGGCACTCTCTACCGACACAAACATCTACTCAGTGCATCAGCCCAACTTTCCCTTGCCTCTTCTTTTCTGTTACCCTCTCTTTTATATGGTGCCCCCCTCCTCACCAACATTCAGTCCTTTCTAAAGTCCAAATTAGACTCATGCTACAACAAATTTGCTAAGTTTGTAACTAATGCCTCCTACTCATCCCACCACTGCTTATCATTATACAACCTAAATGGCTTGAACTCCCCAACTATCTCACCTTATCCAACTAACTACAGCTCACAAACTCATTTATAATCCTTCCATGTGCCCTGCTCTATCTTCTATACTTACTTTATACCATCCTAACAGACCACTCTGATCCAACAGCCAACTGCTCATAAATGTAGAAAAACCCAAACTTTCAGCTGGCCAGATGCTTTACTCCTTTACCATAACAAAACTCTGGAACTCCCTCCCCCCAACACTTAGATCCACCTGCTCAGTAACCCTCTTCAAGACATCTCTGAAACAACACATCTCCTCATCTTGGCTGTGCATATGTGCTAACACCATGTTTAATATAACCTAATTTCAACCATCACAACTATTCTCACCCCAACTCTACTACTCTGGCATCCTCCTTTCACATCCACCTGTCTTTTTACTTACTCTGCCTCTCCTTCCTGTCCACTTCCCTCTTCTACTAACCCTCATTGTCCTACCTTAATATCATACCACCACTTATATCTGCAACAATATCCACCGACTTTGCTGATTCGCTCAGCTATTAACACCTCCTAAACGTGTGAAAGTTTAAGTACCTAGTCTCTAATTAATTCCTATATCTGCTTTGCACCCACTGCATGAAGTGTCCTATATACGTTTTGCTAGCTGAAAACTACTCATATGGAATGTTCTCATGTATATATTCTGTATTGCTTGTATATCTTTGATGTGAGAATGATTACTTATGTACTGTTTTTTTCACCAATTGTATAAGCTGCCAATAATATGTACTAAATGTCTTTATTACTGTAAATTCTGTATTGTATGTGAAATGTCTTATATGTGGAGCTTTTCTCCCCAGGACTCCACTGAAAATGGATACTTCTGGCCCAGCTGGACCATCCTGGTAAGCAAATGCAAATAAATAAATGAATAAATAAATTGTCAGCATGATTACTTTGTAAAATGTATGATATTTTGGTTATGTTAAAGAGAATGTTTTTAACTGGTAAGACATATGATATTGTGGTTGTGTTAGCAGGAATTAATGATGTGGGTAAAGTGAACGTCCTGTTTTTTGTAGTTATATTGGAAGATATGTCTAAGTAATTCTTTAGGTGATGTTGTGCCTTCTTTGCATTATAATAACACTTTGCTCAAAGTAGCTATATATTTTGCTAATAATATTAGAATAGACTGTTTTTGGAAAACATTAAGTGCATTTTTTATGGGAAGGGATGTCTGTGAATAGACATTTATTTGGGACTGATGGTAGCCATCTTAGTTATGTGGAAAATAGATTTAAAAAAAATTACATAATTTTAGACTGGCTTTTTTGTACTAGCTTCTTCTTGGGCACTAACTGGGAGTATCAAGATCATTACTGTGAAATTCCTGTTGTGTAATGCTAGGAGTTTAAATAATAAATTTCACTGTTTGGATGCTAAGGATTTCGGAGAAGGTTATCAGGTAGTTTTGGTAACTGAAACCTGGTTTTCAGGTAATAACTCAAGTTACAAAGCTTACCATAAAGTGAGACTTTGGGGAGAGGTGGCTGAGAATCTACTTTTGTATTACATAGCATAGTTTCTAGTCTACAAGATAAAGACAATGATATTGAAATTATATCAGTGAAGTTTGACTGGAGAGACGTGTTTATAATTGGTCTCTTTTGTAGACCTTATAAGATTTTATTTATTTATTTCCAGTTTGATGACGGTGGAGGTCCACTGGGCTCAAGGAGCCCATTTTCAGTGGAGCCGTGGGGAGAAAAGCTCCACGTTACATACAAGTAAATCAAAACTTACAATTGCAATCACAGAATTATATACAGAGATGTAGCGAACTACAAATGCAAAAGAACAAGCAGAAACTGACTAATTTCAGCAAAGTAATTACTTCATACTTTGCAAAGATGTTGCTGCGATAGCAGGAGATTTAAATGCCCCTTTCTATTAATTGGAAGAATTATGCCTATAATAAGGGTTTTGTTAGCGACTTTGTAATTAATAGTAAAGGATATGGGTACGCTCAGTTTGTGTTATTCCTTATGAGAGATAAAAACATTCTGGATATAGTGTGGTTTAGAAACACAGATTGTATTAAAGACTGCAAAATTTGTTCTGAATTAAGCGAATCTGATCATTTCTGTGAATGCTGGATTTATGATGTTAATAAGCCCATTAAAACTATGAATGATAATTGGTGTAGACATGCTTGTGTTTTCTTTAGGGCTAATTATGGTGAAATGAATAAGTTCATTTCAGAAAGGGACTGGAGTGGTGCAATTTGTTCAAGTGATGTAAGATCCAGCTGGGAGGACTTTTTATAGTTTTTTTATATTGTTTAATTGAGAAATATGAGCCCCTGGTACCTAGGAAATCTATATTGTTTAAATCAACTTGGTGGAATAATACTTTGAACAAAATGTGCACTAGGAATAGAAAGTTATGGAAAAATATAAAAAATATACTCTGAGGAAGAATTTGTAAAGTTATAACAATGTTAATTGTGGATTTAAGAAAGTTATAGCAATGTTAATTGTGGATTTAAGAAAGTTATAGCAATGTTAATTGTGGATTTAAATAAGTTATAGCAATGTTAATTGTGGATTTAAGAAAATTATAGCAATGTTAATTGTGGATTTAAGAAAATGGTGAGGGAAGTAAGAAAATAGTGGGCAGGATTCATGAACACCTGCACTTAGTGCTACTACCGTGTGTGTGTGTGTGTGTGTGTGTGTGTGTGTGTGTGTGTGTGTGTGTGTGTGTGTGTGTGCGTGTGTGTGTGATAGAGTGCCATTTGGTATTCATTAAACAGCTATGCACTTCACATGAACAACTGCATTTAGTGCTGCTACCATATGTGTGTGATGGTGTGCCATTTGATATTTACTAAACAGCTCTGCACTTCACATAAACACCTGCACTTAGGGCTGCTACCGTGTTTATGTGTGTGTGTGTGTGTGTGTGTGTGTGTGTGTGTGTGTGTGTGTGTGTGTGTGTGCGCGCGTGTGTGTGATAGAGTGCCATTTGGTATTCATTAAACAGCTCTACACTTCATGCCCACCCTCAAAGCAAGGGTAAGTGGTACAGTATGCTAATGAAAGCATACTTAGCTGAATTACATGCTAATTGTCAATTCAACATGCTGGAGCTATTTGTGAACATATAAAGGTATCAAGTGTACTCAGTTCTCCATTTGCCCTGAAATCCAAAACTCACTGGAAAACAGCCACAATTACACTTAGAAAAAATGTTATGGGTTGGTGCTCCCATCATTAATCTTTATGTGCAGCAGGCTTTATTTCAAGGTGCTGCTGCTGCCAGACCTTGTCTCTGAAGGAGAAGAGTATTCAGACCCTTTTTGACATACATGGACTGCATGATACAGAAATTGTAGATCAATATGTGGTGGACAGAGATATAACAGAGGACATATGCAACTTCTGCCATCCTTACCTGTGACCCCAGGGAAATCATGGAGAACCCATCACAGTGGAAACAAAGGTATGTGTAGCATTATGAATACGGGGAATTTTCAGAGGCCAATGGTGAATATATTGGTGTGTCACAGGCCTCAGCTTCTAGAATCTTACATCACTTTCTAAATGCAATGTTACAACATGTAAGGGATCAGATCTGGTTCCCACTCACCCAAGAGGAGAGAGCAACAACCATTCAACAATTTTATGTCATAGCATACTTCCTTGAGATTTTGGGGGGGGGGGGGCATAGAATGCACACACAGAAATAAAAGCCCCTTCCAGTGAACAAGGAGGAATGCACATCAACAGAAACTAATACCATTCTGTTAACTATCAGGTTGTCTGTAATACCCAAAGTATCATCTACAGAGAGAAAGTGTGTGTGTGTGTGTGTGTGTGTGTGTGTGTGTGTGTGTGTGTGTGTGTGTGTGTGTGTGTGTGTGTGTGTAGCCCTTGCAGTTTCCATGACACACATGTGGCACACCTTTACAGAAGGTTCGCTAAGGAGACACTTTCCACAAAGCTATCTAGTGGGGGATGCAGCTTATGCACTAGAACCTTGGCATGACACCCATGAGATACTCAGATACTCAGATAACCCCACTGAGCAAGGATACAATGATACAAATGTTCAAACTAGGAATATAATAGAACATCTATTTGGCTTGTTCAAATCAAGTTTCCATTGTCTTGACACATCAGGATGTGACTGCTGTACAACCCAGTCACCTCTGCCAAAATACTCAGTCTGTGCCATGTTGCACTATATAATTCTCAGGAGAAAGTTTCAACAAAGACAAGGCCCAGGGTCACAGGTAGGGGGAGCAGTGCCAGCAGATACTGGTGATGACTCTGAGGAAGAACTACAAGCTTCAGATGCTGCTGGCAGAAGTAGGCATACACAATATACATTGGCTCTGGTTAATAGGCAAAGGGTAGCACACACAATTATTACCTAACTGAAAAAATAAGATCCTAAACACACACAAACATTTAAACTGATATCTGTCAAAGTCCTCAACCTTTACTTAACCATGTAATGGTTCTGTTCTGTCAGCATCTGACAGATTTAACCGCTTAGGACACATCTTGCAACTGAAGAATTATCCAAAGTAAGTGTTGAATATGTAAAAAAATAGAACATCCTCAGTGATAATTTTGTATGCAGATTTTTCTTTGTCAATGAGATGAAACATGTTTCATCTCTAAAGTAATGTCAGCAATAAGTTATGACTGGTTCATGTGATATGCAGCTATGATTTTCCTAGTACTGTTCATCTTGCATTTGACAATGTAAATAACCCAATACTGAGTAGGTCAAGCTTAGCTATTGTGCCATTGCTGAAGAAGTTTAAGAGGAAGCATTATTTCATATCTGGCAAGACTGAATTAGTAAGAATAATACAACCACTATAATGACAGGCAACAAGTAAATAGCAAGTAATTTACAAATGAACAAGGAAAATAAATACTAATGAAACATTTATGAAATATATGTGATGAAAGCAAATATCTGACTGAGCAAACATTAGCTTTTCATTCACAAGTCATGAAGATGTTCAAAAGGCAGGGCACAGTCACCAATACTTGCACAGGGTGGGAGAAAGGTTACAAGAGGCTAAGCACAACACCAAAGAAGTGTGTGGGTAAATAATAAACCAGTTTTTCAGCAAGTATACCACTCAAGAGAAGGGTTTGGAGGTACAGGTACATCTCACAAAGGATACTTCAGCTATGGAACAGACTCCCCATCCACATAAAACAAAGTTCATCCTTGTCCCTATTCAAGTGCAACTTGGATCTGTGGATGTGAAACAGAAAATTTACCCCAGGACTGTCCCCTGTACTACTGATGAACAGAGGCAATTCCTAAATGCTTTATCCCATGCATGTGTCCCCTCAAATTACCTATGGTATGATCCCAGTTATTTTCGTTAGGGGTAATATATAACTATTGACCATGGGAAGGATTAAGTCAATCTTTAACCAAGTGGGATAGGTTACCTCAAGTACAAAAAGGAAAACTGGCTAGGCTAAAATGGCCTGCAAGGCACAGATCACAGAGTAATATAATCATACGATATACATGATAACTGGGTCCAGTACCTACCCTTAGACCTTGCCTCCTTTTTCAAGGAGAAACAGGACAGTCAAAAGAGACGTGTATTTATGTATCCCTTCCAGCTGACTAACTCTTTTTTGAAGGAAGAAAGTGTATCACATTGCATAATATGGAGAAGAGGTTTGCTCCAGAAAAGGAGTAAGTGGAAAGGGTAGCATACACTGCTTGATATCACTTTAGATGGCAGTAAAACATTGTAAGTTGTTATTGTGTCTTTTGGCTTTTCCTGGTTAGGGGTCGCCACAAAGTAAAGGTGAACAAAGGGAATAGAAAACAAGCAAAAGAAATGTATGGTAAATGCATGACATTGCATTCTTCAGTATACCCAAGATGTAAGATCATAGGTTCATAGGTTCATAGGTTCATACTAGGCTATCTGCCCTAGGGCATTTATAAGCCTAGCCAGAATGTGTTTGGCTTTTGCCACCCATTTTAAATTAATTTTGCTATGCCCTTTTTCGAGGTTGGTATACTGTGCCTCTGTATAACAGTGACACAGAAGTGATACCCGGGGTAAACCTATGATCTCCCATCCACTCATCAAGATTCCTCTTGAAGAGAGTCAATGAGGGACTCTGCCTAACCTGAACTGGGATTTTATTCCAGAGTGAAGGGAGCCTCTGGGTTATGAATCTGTCCCTCCAGCATGTCCTATTTATTTCAGTGCTGAGGTTCAAGTCTCTCGAGCGTTTAGCTCGATGGGATTTGGATTTTTTGAGGTGCAGCATGTCCCTTAATTCTGGGTTGGACATGGCTTTATACGTCAGGCACAGGTCGCCTCTGAGCAGGCGGTATGCCACTGAGTAGAGCTGGAGTTTTTTTAACCGGGCAGCATATGGCATCTGTTTGAGCCCTTTGATCCTCATGGTGAGGTACTTTTGGGGTCTTTCCAGTTGCTGCAGGTGTTTGGTAAGGTACATCCCAGAAGGGGCATTGTACTCGATTATGGGCCTGATGAGGGATGAGTAAAGAGGCATGATGACCTCCCCTAATCTAGATGTGAATCCCTTCATGATTAGGTGGGCTATATAAAATGTTTTTTCTAACCACTTTGGACACGTGGTTGTCAAATGAGAGATTGCTATCAACTTGAGTCCCCAGGTCCCTAATTACTTCTTCTGTACTTAATGGATTACCACCTATGTGGTAATTTGTGGGCACTTTGTTTTTGCCAAAGGGGATGACTATACACTTTTTGGCGTTTAGCTTGAGGCCATGGCTCTGGCACCAGTTGTCTGTTTCTATGAGGCCCTTTTGGAGAATGCTTGCATCAGCTGGAGAGTCGATTATGGTGCCCAGTTTGCAGTCATCTGCGAACTTGGTCAGCCACAGTCCTTCCGTGTTGGCCTGTACCTCCGAGAAATATATACCGAACAAGAGAGGTCCCAGGACTGAGCCTTGTGGGATGCCACTTGTAACTGGTTTGGAGTCTGACATGGCTCCAGCAATTCTAACCATGTGGGTTCTGTCCTTGAGCCAGTTTGCAACCCATCTAGTGACACAGGGGTTTATATTTAAGCTGGTGAGCTTATCTATAATGCCCAAGTGTGGTATTGTATCGAAGGCTTTTGTGAGGTCCAGGTAGGCTGTGTGGACCACCTTCCCTTTGTCAATGGCCTTGGTGACTGTTTCAAAGAGGTCGACCAGGTTTAAGAGGCAGGATCTGCCCTTAACAAAGCCGAACTGGGTAGGATCCAGTGTCTGTAGGTCCCCAGTATCTTTATTTATGAGGTCCATGATGATCCTTTCCATAGCTTTGCAGACCAAGCTAGTCAGGCTTATGGGGCGATAGTTTCCAGGGTCCGTTGAGGCACCACCTTTGTGGAGAGGGACCACTGTTGCTGTACACCACCCTTTGGGTACATATCCTGTAGTAAGGCTGAGATTGAACAGTAGTTTTATGTTTGGGTTTAGCTCTTCTTGGAGTTCATGTAGGACGCAGCCCGGGACACCGTCTGGTCCCATTGATGCTGTGTTTTTTGTTTTGGAGAGGGCGGCTCTTACCTGAGCATCTGAGATGTCAGGGGGGCAGCATTCTGCTGGGATAGATATTTGCCCTTTTGGTGGGGGGAGGGGAGAAGTTTGCGCTGAACCTGTCAGCTAGGATGTTGGCAATGTCTGTGGGTTCAGTGTATTTTTTGTCATTTTGGACTAATTCTGAGCATATCTGGGAATTCCCACCCAGGTTCCTAATATAACTAAAGAAAGCCTTGTGATTATCCTTAGTGTCCTGTGCAATTTTTCTCTCGAAGCTGGCCTTAGACAATTTTATGAGTGCCCTTAGTTTTTTGCTATTACTGATCAGAGATGCCTTCCCTTTTTGGGATTTTGCTCTATCATGTAGTAGCTTCCTCCTTCTATTGTATAGTTTGTTTATGGCTGGGGTCCACCAGACAGGACGTCTGCCTTTGGAGGATTGGGTCTTGGTTTTATTTGGGATTGCATGATCCATGCATTCCTGAAGGTGTTCATAGAATGCATTTATAAAGGATTCTGCGGTCTGGGCCGTATTTTCTACAGGCCCGGGGGCTTTGAAGGATTCCACCTCGGTTTTAAGGAGTGTGAAATTTGCTTTAGATAAGTTTTTCACTGTGGTTTTCTGGGCAGGGGTTGGGGTCGGGATGTGAATATCCAGTGAGATCAGTTTATGGTCTGATCTTACCAGTGAGGGATACACTTCTGGTCTGGAGCCTAGAGTCCCCATGTTGGTGATGATCAGGTCCAATATGTTTTCCCCTCTTGTGGGAGTGGTAACAAGTTGTTCCATAGCATTTGAGTTTATGAATTCTAGGAACCTTTGGGCTAGGGTGTTGGAGCTAGATTAATGCTCCCAGTCTATGTTTGGGTAGTTGAAGTCGCCCAATATAATGGTGTTTGGAGAGACCTTCATATTTTCCAGTGTTCTCAGGAAGGCCGAGTGGGGTTCCTGGGTTTGGGAGGGTGGTCTGTAGCAGGCTATAAACTGGAAGGCGGTTTTACCCACGGTTAGTTGCACATGGATAGTCTCTGATGCTTCGTGCTTTGCCACCAACCTGGAAGTGTGGGTATCTTTGATGAATATCGATACTCCCCCTCCTTTTGTGGTTCGGTCCAAGTTTTGGGGCCAAAAAGCATGGTATGAGGTATAATCTTGTAGTGCTGGGGTGCTCTCGGGTGCCCTGAACCAGGTTTCTGTTACTGCACAGATATCGATGTTCTCCATGCTAAGGAGAGTTTCGAGTGCGTGCATCTTGAGGTTTAGACTTCTGGCATTGAGTAGCATTACTCTTAGCTTATTATCCCTTTTGATACCTATGGAGGTGGGTTTGTCTTTTGAGCCTTGCCTAAAAAAGGCACTATGGGGGTAGCAAGAGCCTTTGCCAATATCCGAAAGCCCAGGGGTGACAGGTGCAAGCCGTCCCTAGCGAAGCATCGTGGCTTGTCGAGCATATCATCCCAGGCTGACAGGCATTGTATCCCCTTTGAATTACACCAATACTTAAGCCAATTGTTGAAATTGATCATCTTATCTTCATATTGTGGCATCATTCTTGGTGAGGGTAAGATGCTGCTCAAGGTCAGGGTCATACCGGCCTGGGCTACATGCTCAGAGAGCTCCTCTATGTCTCTTTTCATGTAGTCCAGGGAGGTACATCTCAGGTCATTACCACCAGCATGGACAATGACTGAGTCATATTTGTACTTGCCTTGGAGTGACCTGAGTGCTTGTGTTATGTGGCGGATCCTAGCACCCGACAGGCTGCTCACCGTGACCTTCTCCTTATTCAGCCTGGTGAGCGGGACGTCAGTGTGCCTGACGATAGAGTCACCTATTACAAGTGTATAGGGTGTGTTGTTTAGCCTTAAGGGCTGTGACTGTTCGGCACACTGGCTTTGTGAGATATGTGTTGCACGTGTTTTGTTTTGGGGTAGCGGTTGCTTGGGTGTCTGTTTTGGAGGTCTCTGCTGCTTAGGCAGATCTTTATTTAGAGCCTCCGAGTATGTTTTTGTGTGATTATGTGTTTGGTTTGCTGTCGTGGTAGGTCTATGTGAGACTGGACTTGTAGTGAGTGTGGTTTCCTTCTCCTCCTGACTGGTTATGCCAGTACTGAGATGAGAGAGCTTAGCTCTAGTTTGGCTATATGGTTGCATCTCTCACACATGTTGGAATTTGTTGGGAGGAGGAGAGGGTTGTCTGTGTACATGAGGCAGTTGTAACATTGCCTCAGGATTCCCAGATTCACCAGCTGGACTGGAGAGGAGATTGACAACTGACCTTTGGACATGCTAGAATAATATTGGGAATTCCTTTATAATTGAAAACAAGGGCCAGTAGGGAGTGAGGGTGTAGTGCTTTTAATTTTTAGTGCTGACTTATATAATTGCTTTAGTGAGCAAGTGCCAGGTAACTTAAGTGCAATGTGTTACAGGTAACTTAAATGCAAAAACGACAGACACAGTAACTTTCTTTCAAGTGAAACAAGGAAATAAGTACAGTAAGCAATGCAGATATCACTAGGGATCCACAGAAGCGCTGAGAAGCCGCGTTTTAGGTGGAATTAGCGTTCCAGGGAAATAACAAGCAAACAAACAACAAGCATACAAGCAAAGCTAGATTCAGCAGGCCTGAATCTAGTCTATGCTACAGCAAACAAGGTGTACCAATTTTAGTAAAAAACAGTTCAAATATGCAGGCACTATAAACCTTTAACCAGAAATTCCCAGCTCATAAGGGCAGAGTCCAGCTTCTCCTCCCACAAGAGTGCAGACCACGAACCTTCTTAATGTAAAATAACTGGCCTGAAGCCCAAGTGCTTAAACCAGAACTAATACACTTTAAGAATAACAGACACTGAGCTCTCAATCAGCAGTTCCCAACTTAGAAGGATAAAAGCTACCTGTCCTACCACCACAGTGCATGCCACAAACCTTCCTAATGTAAAACAACTGGTCTGAAGCCCAAGTGCTTAATCCAAAAGACTTAGAATGATAGCTACATGAAATGGATTCGACCATTCCAATTTCAGTGAAATGAAGACTCATTGCTACAGCATCCACCTATATATAGACTGAGTTTATACTTACTTAGATTAGGAGTAAACAGCAACAACTACAACAAAAATGCAAACTAAGTATGTACCCCTGCTACAGTCACTGTCATTGAATATGATTTAAGTGCTCTTGGATTAAACTGGATTGGGCGGCACAGTGGTGCAGCGGTTAACGTTGTCACCTCACAGCAAGAGGTTATCCAGTTCGATTCTCAGCTGGGGTGCCTTCTGTGTGGAGTTTGCATGTTCTCCCTGTGTTCGCGTGGGTTTCCTCCGGGTACTCCGGTTTCCTCCCACATTCCAAATACATGCATCTGGAGCGTTTCTCCCCAGGCCTCTGCTGAAAACAGGCTCTTTGGAACCTAGTCAGACATTCCCGGTCAACAAATGTTAAATAAATAAATCTTTTGCTGCAATTTACACAGATTTTTTACATGGAAAAAAAAAAAAAATATATATATATATATATATATATATATATATATATATATATATATATATATGTGTGTGTGTGTGTGTGTGTGTTTGTATGTGTATATATATATATATATATATATATATATATATATATATATATAGAGAGAGAGAGAGAGAGAGAGAGATAGATATATATGAGTTCTCTTCAGAATATTGAAGTTCCATATCAGAGAATCCCAAATCATCAGGACTAAAATATCGAAGCTTCACTTCTGCGAATGGTCACATCATTGAAGATGACGCCCGGGAAAGGAACTACTTTGCCACCACGGAAGTATTTGCCATTTTCCCCACTATAGTGCGATGTCAGAGTTCGTATATTTAGTTGGGTGGTGTGGAGGGCAAAGACCCCCATTCTGGTGGGTTTTAATCATTTAGTTGAGTGCATGTTGTCCTAGTTGCAAAGTAGTTACTTTAGTGAACGTTTTTCCTGGTGTACACTTTTTGAAAGTGAAGCTTCAATATTTTCATCTCAACAATGTGGGTTTCACTGATATGGGACTTCGATCTTCTGAAGGGAACCCATACATATATATGGGTCTATGCCATAAAACTGAATCTTCATTTCACTGAAAATCAAATGGTTGAGCCCACTTCAAAAATTCATTCCACAGAATATTTTTACGTATGCACTACCATACTGCCCCTTACCTATCTATCTATCTATCTATCTATCTATATATATATATATATATATATATATAGTAATTCCACTTAATATATTTATATATAGACAAGGGTGTTATGACAGGGACCCACATCTATCCATCTAGCTATAGATAGATACAGATATGTGTGTGTGTGTGTGTGTGTGTGTGTGTGTGTGTGTGTGTGTGTGTGTGTGTGTGTGTGTGTGTGTTTCTGCGTGCATGGGCGTGTGTGTGTGTGTGTGTGTGTGTGTGTGTGTGTATTAAAGATGGGACAAGAATCACTGTGTGAGACATAACTGGAATATTACTTTGATAGTCTTAATTGGTGGGATAACAAGTCTGTCATTACCCAACTTTTTCTAAATGATATGAATGTGAAAATTAAATGTCCATCATTATCTACTAACTACTCTTATTTATTACATTTGTTAACCGGGTAATGTCCGACTGGGCCAGGAGCTTGTTTTCAGCGGAGACCTGGGGAGAAAAGCTCCTCACACAGTAACAGTACTAACAGTGAAAATATATACATATAATACAGGTGCAAATATAAATAACAGAGAACACAAATGTACAGAGAAACATTAACTGAGCCCAGAAACAATTGCAATTGCATGAGTAGATATGAGCATAGAGCATATGAATCCAGGTGGTAACTGAGTAGCAGAAAAATAGAAATACAGCATGTAACTGAGTAGCAGAAAATGAGATATACAGAATAGAAATGAGAAGAGAAATTTAGTATAGGGATGAAGAGGGGAGTGGTAAAGTTAGAAGCACCAGGAATCAGTGAATATTTAGGAAGGAGCAGAAAGAGCTTTATTGAAAGGGAGCTGGGAAAGAATTAGCCTGGAGTATGGCAAGAGCACTGCCAATGAAAAAAGAAATACACTACTTTATGAAGAACCGAGCAACAGTCGGAGACACAGTTCTGGACATTGGCTGAAGATGTCTACAGCTGAGAGGTATGTGTCTGCCTGTAGAACATACTCCAGTATGATGCAACAGGCAGATTTCTTTTACTTTAGAAAATTAATGTTCATGCACATTCTCAAATTCTGTTTATTTTCACAACTGAATTAAAAAGTGTCCCTGATTTTTTCTACACTTGTCTTTAATTTTTTTTGGTAAGGTTAAAATCTTTTACATGCACATTTTGAGACTTGAACCATATTTGCTGTCATAATTATACTGTTCCCCTCTAAATATTTGGATTTAGCAGGGGAGCAGATAACATAAATATTAGGGAACAGCAATAACAAAAAAATTTTACTACCTCTGGGTGAAAATTAACTGGTGCTTGTAAAAGGAAGATGCTGCTTGAACAATACAGACTGAAATAAAAAAGGCTATGGCCCAGAAACATGTCATCACAATCTCAGTGCAAGCACAATATGAAGGAACATGTTAGTCATTAGAAAAATGTGCGAGGATGGAAAGTTAAATAAAAATGATATATTTTTCCATTTAATAAGGGATTTTCCACATCTTAGGTCAGTGTGATCTGAGATGATGTATTGATACTGAAACAGCCGAAATTGAATGGCTTTTGAAATTTTGATCACAAACTTTTGGACCTGATCTTTATCTGTTGATCCCAGCTTTGTTGTCTTTTAGTAAGGGACTAATAGCTGTCCCAGACCTTCTTACATTTGTGGAAACTGAGAGGGATACCCTCTTCTTTTGCCCACCTTATTTTAAGCTTACCCATTCCGGATGATGTGGCAGCTCTCTGGCCAAGTGAATGAAGACTCTTCCTCAGCAGACGTTCCATTACAGATACTGCCTAATCCAGTGTGTCATTCATCCTGTCCAAGGACTGAAAATAGGCTCTGTCCTAGTCGGACTTTCCCAGTCAACAAATGTTAAATAAATAAATAATACAATAGTCTTGTCATTCTCGATTTGTGTCTAAACCATTCCACTGCATCTGTGTTCCTCTGTCTGGCACATACAGAGATACAGTGCTCTATTAAAATTTCATTAAACTCCTCTAAGTTGGTGTGAGGAGTCAGTTCCTACTTAATAATGATGGTGTAAGCAGATCCATTTCTTTAAATGCCCATATTTGAGATCTTTATCTTCTTGTGTATGCCAGAATATACCAGAAACCTCCCTTGCGAACACTGTCTGCTTCTGCTGGCAGTATTGTAGCCCTTTCTAAGAGACATTTTAACATATTAATTTCTTGCTTGATTTTTTTGTATTCTCTTGGAGTACTTATAGTTTGTTTTTTTTTTTTTAGTTTCTGGAGCAGTTCTTAAGTTTCCTAAACATGTCAGGTTGCATTTTCCTGTTTTTTTTCCTCCCCTGCCATTATTCATGCCCTGAAAGCTGTTTTAACTTCATCCTATCATATAACCCCTAATGCTGCCTTCTTCCTCATCCATTTCATCTTCATGTAGGGTTTCTTTGACCAGCTCACTTTTTCTTCATTGGCCTTTTCTACTTATACTAGCTCCATCTCCAGTGTTTACATTTATCCCTATTTCCTCTACCTGCATCACACAAGAAATTGCCAGAATATCTAGGATATATCTTTGCTGCATTTCAGATTCAGTTAACTGGTCTAAATCCCTTCAATGTATCAAAAACAAATCTTATGTAATAGCTAGGTTTGTATTAAGTATCTTAGTATGTTCTTCCTCTTCTACTCATTTCTTTCCAGATATTCTAATCCTGTAATCTGCAACATAAAACAGATGCTAATGTGATTGCATTTCTTTTGGTACCCCTAAAAGGAAACAGAATACCTTCATTAGGATTTAAAAAACACGTTGCTATCCACACATTTCCTGCTGTTCAGCTCAGTTATCATCCACTTCTATTTTGTTAGTATTGGTAGTGAGTCTTTTTCAGCCTTTATCATATTCTGTAGGTTTCTCTAAGCTATCATTGAAGTATGAGTGTTGCAAAGAATGACTGCAATCCAATCTTCTCAGCCCCTTCACTCACCAATAGCATTCATTCTGGGAATTGTAATCTCCTTGGATGGCATCTGTCTCCACTGCTGTGCTTTATTCCCCCCCCCCCCAGGCTTCATCTACTGGTTCTTGTGTGCCACTAAACCCAATAACATCTTGCTGCTTTCCTTCTTATCCTTTGGATTCTGCTTCAGGGGCTTAGCCTTTGCAACAGGCCCTACTGAGCAATATATGTCAATTTTATTGTGCTGTTATGGAGTTGGATCTGTTGTGAATGATGCTCTTCTTTACAGCTTTCTCCTGTGGGGTTCTATGGCTTCACTTTTTTCCTTGTGCCTTTTGGGTTGCAATAGTCATCTTGCCTCTTGGATGTTAAGTTATCCCATTCCTTCTCTTTACATGTTATTTATAATAATAAGTACAGCTGATAAGAGTGAATGTGCTTTGTTAAAGTTTATAAGAGAGAACACTCATTTGATTTGTTTTGTAGCCTGCTGGCTGCTTTCTGTGCAAGACTGCATTACAGTGGTGTCAGGAAATTTGCCCTTACCATACTGTTATGCAATCTTGGAGTTGGTATATATAATTAGTAGGGGGTTGTGGGTCTCTGGTTTCTTTCTTCTGTAGTGCAGTACAGCACAGTACAGTACTGGGGAGTATACCTCCATGAATGTTAATTTAACTTCCTTTTCACCTCTATGGCATTTGCTGTATTCATAGTCCATTCCGGCATTGTCAAGGTCTTCACTGCAATTAAATATGTCCTGGGGGAAAAACTACATTAGTGATGAGGTGTGCCACATAGAAGGATTTCCTGACTGTTGTGGCAATGTTGTTATCGAAGGTGAGACCACAGTCCACCTGTGTCCCTCTTATCACACTTTCTGTGTTTATTGTACTGCCACCTTTGTGGTAATTCATGGGTACATGTTTTTTCCCAAAGGGGATAACTATACATTTCTTGGCATTGAGCTTGAGCCCATGGCTCTGGCACCAAGCATCTGTTTCTGTAAGGCCCTTTTGTAGAATATCCATACAATTTGGGGATTCAATAATGGCTCCCAGTTTGCAGTCATCTGCGAACTTTGTTAGCCAGAGTCCCTTAGTGTTGGTCTGTACTTTAGAGAAGTAGATGTCAAACAATAGTGGTCCCAGGACTAAACCCTCAGTACTCTACTTATCACTTGTCTGGAGCTGGATTTGGAGTCGGCTACTTTTACAGTGTGGTTTCTGTCAGTAAGCCAGTTGGCAACCCATCAAGTGATGTAGGGATTAATGCCCAGCTTAGTAAGTTTATCTAAGATTCCAGAGTGGGGGATGGTGTTGAAAGCCTTGGCGAGGTCCAGATAGGCTGTGTGGACTGCCTTACCCTCATCCACAGCTCTGAAGACTGATTCAAAGAAGTCAATCAGGTTCAGGAGACAAGATTGGCCCTTCATGAACCCAAACTGGGTGGGGTCCAGTGTTTGTAGGTTGCCAATTTCTTTGTTTATAAGTTCCATGATAATACGTTCCATGGCCTTGCAGATCAGGATTGTTAGACTGATGGGTCGGTAGTTCCCAGGATCCAAGGTAGTCCCCCCTTGAGTAGTGGGATAACTGAAGCCTGAGGTGAGGCTATGACTAATCATGACATTTAGGTGAGGTGCCAGTTCATTTTGTAGTTCATGTAGTACAAAGCCTGGGATGTCGCTTCGTCCCATGGATGCTGTATTCTTAGCTTTGGACAGTACAGTTTTTACCTGTGTGGCCATTATTACCAGAATTTGGCAATCTTTTGGTATTCAGATGGGCTCTTTAGGGGGTGAGAGGGGGGTTTTGTCTCTGTTTTTGGACCTTTGTCCCTGATTATTTTTGACTTTGTCCAGATTTCTTGTGCTAGAAGGGTGAGAGGTATGCCACCACTTCTTTGCTTTGCTTACCTGCAGCCTGCAATAAACTTCTTATTTCAGTTAGATTTTGAACAGTTTGAATTATTTTAAACTTTCTGCTAAAAATATTTGAAGCCTGCAAAATGAAGAACAGGATGTTTAATCCAGATGCAATATCTTTGTCGCATTCTACAAACATACAGTGGGATAGTATATGATGTTGCTCAATCTTTTATGTTGAAATCAGTATAACTGAAAAAAGTCTTTCAACATGCAAACTGCAATGGTCAAATATCATTACTGTACATGGATATAAATATTTATGATACTATGCTTCCATTATGTCTTCTCGGGTTTAGGGGGTTAAAGCCTCAACATGACAAAAAAGTTGTAGAAAGCATTTTTTTGCAGGGAGGTACTCCCCAGCACTTTACAGTCACATAATGACAGAGTAAAATTACCATACAGATTGCTTCATTGCTGCCATACATTTAAAAACTGTACCTGCACTCATTTTCTCCGTAATGCGTACTCCACACTGCCGTATCATATTTATATTTTTTCATCCAACTATGATAGCTTTACTCTAACTATCTTCTCTGTTAACAGATTAGCAAACTATATATATATATATATATATATATATATATATATATATATATATAGCAAACTATATATATATATATATATATATATATATATATATATATATATATATGTATATATATATCGATAGATATAGATATACATAGTCCACAACAACAAATGGTGCGTGTACCCACTGAGAAGTGCATGGAATGTAAATATATATATATATATATATATGTGTGTGTGTGTGCGTGTGTATATATATATATATATATATATATATATATATATATATATATATATATATATATCTTCTTCTTTCAGCTTTTTCCTGGTTAGGAGTCGCCACAGCAGATCACCTGTCCGCTCATGATTGGCAGTGGAGTTTTACAGTGAAGGCACACATACACACACACACCTAGGGCCAATTTGGAGTGTCCAATCCACCTACAGCATGTCTTTGGGATGTGGGAGGAAACCCACGCGACCACAGGGAGGAGATGCAGACTCTGCACAGAAGGCACCCCAGCCGAGGATCGAACCGGAGAACCTTTTGCTGTGAGGCGACAATGCTAACCACTGCACCACCATGGCCACCATATTATATAAGGCAGGTCAGCTCAGACACAGGTTTTGGGGGGGGGGGGCAGGTAGGGATAGCATAAGTTAGGATGGTTAGGGTGGGATGAACTGTTCCTCGGTAGTGTTGAAAAGGCTAGGAACAAAGCAAATCAGTATTTTTGATCTCTACCTTAGCAGCTTTTCCCACCCAACCCACCCGCTTGTAAAAGCAGTGGGAAGTTGGCAGTTAGTTTAGGATCAGCTGAAAGGTAGTTAAGGGACCTGGTGACCTGCATAGGTGATCACATTAGAGGTCAAGAAGGAATTTCCTGTTTTTTACCAGTGGCTTTTCAGGTTTTTGCCTTCTCCTTCGGGTGAGATAGACAAGTTAGGCTACGTTGTCACAGTCATGTAAGCAGAAGGCAGGAAAGGTAAGGGAGGCCAAGGTAAGTGGGAGGTGGTCTCAGGACTCTTTAGCTGGACGTTCCACTGGCTAGACAGCCCCAAAGGATTATTGTTAGTGGCCTTATCAACCCAGCGATGGCTCCTTACCAGATTGTAAGGTGGCTCAGACGACTTGCGAAAAATTGTTATGTTGTGGGTAAGATTAATCAGAAGGAGCAGATATCGACAGTACTGTCTGTTGCTCTGTATTGTTTAGGGCACTGCTATGTTAAGTAAAGAATGGCCTCCCTGAAATTCCAGTGTTGCGCACATCTCAAAAAACTTGGCTACAATCAGTAAAGGTCATTGGCAGTAATTGGTAATAAACACATGGCTGTGGCTATTTAATCCACCTGATGCCTCTGTGTTTTTATTAAATATAACAATAATTTGATGCAAAATTATGACAGTGATGCAAAAGGATTTAAAATGTACTGAACTGGTTATACAAGTACGGATCAATTGCAGTGATGTAAAATTATTTACAATGTGCTGAACTAGTTTTATAAGTGTAGTACATGAACAACGATTTGCTATTTTAGTAAAAGGCAGGTAGAGCTGTACCAGTTTCAGACAAAAAGTTTATTAACCTCTGTTTTGTTTGGTGAAAGCAGACCAAGTTAGCTTACATTATGTCACTATTTATGCAGCCCTTAAAAAACAGAAGTTTCCAGCCAGGCAAGAGCTTTACTGCAGATGCTGCTGTTTACACTCCCTTCTTTTACAGACATACAATGAGTCACTAATCATGCAGTTCTGTATCATTCGATGTCAAACCAAATACTAATAAGACATTAACAAAGGCTTATTCTGTTCCAGTCATTTGCACAGAAATCTGACGGAAGTTCATGAACTCTGAAAACCTGAAAGCAGTTTAACTGGAAGTGTTTTTTTGTTTTTTACTTTTGTAGTAATTATGAAATGTGCCTTTTTAGCCTGGGGTGAGATTCATATGCTGTGAAAATGACATGTAGACCAATTAGTTTAGAGGACTTTCTTTAAGGCAAAATGTTCTGTTTTATAGTTCAGCGAAGATTTTGATAGGTTTCAATGCAATGTTTCAATAAATGTGTGTGTTCTAATACATTTGCTGCAAAGCTATATATTTTTTTCTGAAAAAACACATTTGTTAAAGGAAAGGTGTCTAGCTAGTGGAGACTGGAAAACAAGTACTGAGTATTGAACTGTATTGCTAATTTTAAAAATAAAATCATTATGGCCAAAGACATCATCATTTTTATAACTTGGGTTTGGCAGAAAACTGATCTGCTGCTTCTCTACAGCCAACTATGACACTGACAGGCCACTGAGACAAGATGTCAGAAGCCAATGTCTGTTTTTACTGTCTTTGCTTGTATGAGCTCTGCAGCTCCATTTTAACATTGCATGTCTACTTACTACCCTTTCCATCTGCCCTACTTACTACCCTTTCCATCTGCTCCAGTATAATGGTGAGAAGGAAATCCCTGCAGGAGCCTAAGGTGTTAGGAAGCACGGTTTCTCTTTAGTAGGAAGGTGAAGAAGTAGAAACAGCACCATTTTGTTTTGGACTGTTGTCCACAGTTTTTTCAAGACTGTGCAGAGATACAAGTTTCCCCTACTTGCAGAGTTTTTAAATACCAAGAGTGAAATATTTGTGTCTTCTGCCTTCCTTTAACCTTAACATTTTTGCAAGATCACCCAGGGATATTACATTTGGTAACTGTTGCTTTTCAAATCTAGGACAAATGCTTTTGTAAGATTAAGCATCATTTCGCATTCTTTCTGTAAGATAACCTTTCCATTAAATATATTTACACACACACACACACACACACACACACACACACACACACACACACACACACATTATATATATATATATATATATATATATATATATATATATATATATATATATATATATATATATATATATAGGTATACATTCATTTGATCGGCTGGTGGGTGGCTGACCGGGAAATGTTTAAAGGCAGTGCAACAAATTCTCCTATTTCCGAATGCAATTTATGTGAAATGCAAAATATCCCCCCCTTTTGACCCATGGTAGCGCTTGTTTAGGTGGTAGAGCAGTTGGAAATGTCGCATTCGGTGTTTTGTACATTTTGATCGTTCACCACTGTGAAATTCGACATTACAACTCGGCGTTACACCCGTTCGAGGTAAGTTAGGTCGCTCAAATGAATGTATTCCATATATATATTTACACAAGTCATGCCACAGAATCATAGCTGATGTAAATATGTTCCCCTTAAACTCTGGAAATCTACAAAAAGGTTATTAGCCTCTGTTTCATTTGGTGAAAGCAGACCCAGTCAGTTTACATTATGTTGCTGCATTTATACAGCTTTTAAAAAACAGAATTTCCTGCCAGACAGGAGTTTGACTCCACTTAGCTGCTATTTTCTATAGATTATTAATTTATTTATTAATTACACTTTGCTCACCAGGTTATTCTTGCTGGACAGCTCTTCATCTACAAAGAAGACTTACAGAGGAAATGCTTTATTAAGTGTATATATAAGTGACATGCTGAATCATTAAGCAAATCTAGATGCCCCAGAATTACTTAGTATTAAGCTCAATAGATTTTGTTATAAGATCTATTAACATAACATTTATTAAGATTTATTGTTTATCATGTTGGTTATTTATGTCTTCTTTTCCTTGTGTCATTCTTTAGGGTGGGTTCTGCCTCAGGTTCCTTTCTGGCTCGGGTGCCTCCAAGTCTTTTATTTAGATGTTATTAATTAATTGCTAATTACTGATTAAAGACTTTTAATTTATATTCATGCTGAATTACACTTTTTGCTTCAGGACAAAAGAGTTTTTCTTGGTTCGGGCAGCCCAAATTCATCTCTACTTATTTTTTTAAGAAAGTCCTTACTAGAAATTTTAAGTGTGCAGATTATCAGATATAAGTTTTAGGAGGTCTGTAAGGTTAAGTTAATTAAGTTTATTAATGAATTGATCCCAGAGAACTTTTTAGATTCATTTTAGGTGTACATATATTCACCAACTTGTTGATTGGTGTCCTAGTGATCTATTGTGTTCTCCAGGTTTTCCTATTCCAATGTGACTTTAAAGGTTGGTATTTGATTAGTAGCCAGTATCCATTCTTAGTTCACCCTAGAGACATTCTCGTGTTATTCGTCCTATTTCCGCAGTTTATTAGAGTCTGACTTGTTTGTGAAAGTCACGAAGAGGGTAAGCTCTGGAGAAATCTAACTGGTTTGTGGTTCAACCTATTCGTTTTGTACATGTAAGGCTGTTTGGACAACAGAACAATCTGGGGATTTCTAATACTTTTTCCCATTGTGTGATATTTTCTTTCCATCCCTGACTTTAAGTACATGAGTTCAGACTTAAATAATTTCTAGTTTGATTGTAACATGAATAAGCTTATTTCCAATGATTGCATATTTATCAAAGTGACGATATGTCTGAAAGTATGCATAAGAGTGCAAGTATGCACTAGGACCAATTGTACTGGCCTTTTGTAAGTTGCTCATTTAACCAAGGCTCTGTCTGTACAGTTGGATCAACACCGGTGCATACTTTTATGTTAATAAACCTCTGATTTGTCAAGCAATGCCTGAGAGATTGTATCAATGCCTTCCTAAATTAGTGCATATACGATTTTTCTCTTCACTCCATTTGGTGATTCTCTATTTATTTTAAGGTCCACCGTGAGTACTGACAAAATCCTGAGTTCAATATCAGCAACTGGTTCTGTCATGGTTTTTGTCTGGAGTGTTCACTGAATCGTCACAATTGATATTGCAGATAATCTTCCATGCTTCATATTTAAACCAGTGAAGGACTAATGCTATAAGTCAATGTATGTAGCTTACAATGTTGTGCAAGGGAGACTGTATGCTTCTACCATTCATGAGACAAAGTTTTGAGGATACCTTAATGACATTCCACAGCTGTAGTCTGTATTGTATTTAGAAGGGCATCCTGTATGTCTGACCATATGAGGTGTTTGGTATTGAGAAGTTCACTTCTCTAGAAATCGTCCCAGGTATATTATCCTAGGCAAGGTTAGAGACTAAGATGTTAGTGAATTTATCAGCCAGGGGTTTGTAGCTAATATGCAAGCTTTACATTATGAGGTTCATAATGGTTTACAATAGTCTCAAAATGTATTGCCTAGATGTATAGGACTTGGTCATAGGATGTTTCTGGCTGTCCAAGGCCTTTAAGAGGCCATACTTACATTCATCTTGGTAATTCCTGGATGACATTTATGTCCTGTTATTTGAGCTTGAAGTGGATGAATTTTCCATTTACGTGTAAAGTTGCCTTGAATTGGTGGGAGGATTGCTTCACTGCCTAGTTTTCATAGCCAGTTTTATTGCTGGATAAATCCATTGCATCCTATTGTATATCCACAGAGGCTTAGTTTTGAGTATTCTGTACTTTCTAGTGGGAGCAGATGTCCTCATGAGTGTTACATCTGTATGCAGGAGTTTCTGCTCAAAGTTCGAGAGCAAGTTGTATCTGAGGGTTGTATAGGGTATTATAATGTGTAGTTGGAGGAACCTTTACATTCCAATTTTGAGATATGCTGTAGATCACTAGGAATGATTCGGAATGATATCCGTATGCAAACATGGTCCAGGATTATTTACTTAACAGGAGACATGATTATTCTACCATTACCAGTGTGATAGGCAGTTACTATTAGGTGTCCCTATTAGTAACCACACTCAACTTAGGTGTGTTGCAATAGTAGTTAGTGTAGATATCTGTCCAGGATATATTGTTTAGCAATATTAGGTATGTCTCTGGCATGCCACTGCTTTGTCTGTGATCCCATTCCTGCATTTATTGTGGAGTAATTAAGCCTATTCCATATCTGAATTAGTGGTATCTGAGTTGGATGATTAGAGTACAAAGGATGTGTCATACATGGTATAGTTTCACTGTGGGCTCTTAGAGGGATCCTTACTTGAGTCCTGTTGCATGTAAGGTACTGGGTTTACCTATGTGATTTGCAACATGCCGAGTAATGTCAAATGCATTTGATCTGTGACAGTTGAAGTTGTCTTATTTTGATGAATCAAGGACACCGTTCTAGGCTAGATCTCCCTCTGATGAAGATGAGTTGGGTCCATGCTGGGAAGGTCATGTATAACTATTATGCATATTCTTTATGCTCTTGGCTTAACCAGTATATGCTTGTTAGGTAGAACACTTTTAAGGGAATTGTATTCATATAGTCAAGCTGTTGGCAATTAGTGAACCAAGACCTTTGAATCTTGTATATCTATTATAGGTTGTATAGATGTCTAGCCCATTTACAGTGATGGAAGAAATGCATTGTGTACCAGTCTCCTGACATCAGTTACATGTCATTGATATTCCTAGGATGGGAACAAGTAATTGAGGAATTTTGCCAGAGTTTTAATCTCTGTCAGTGTATGTCCTTATGAATGACATCTTGCACACATTTTGAATGCTTTGATGTCTGACATTAGTAGAAGACATGTTCGCTTTGAGCAAACTTGACAAAAATTTGTTAGACTTCAAAGTCCTTATTTGATTTTGAAGTTTGATCAGATTTACCCTGAGCTACCTTAGTTGCCATATTCATTTCTGTTATACATCTTGATTTGCAATCCTAGGTGCTATTTCAGTAGTCTGTTTTCCATACAATTACATTAATTTTGTATGGTTCATCTATGTGAACATCTAAGGAATTCCATTATGCATGAATATCCATTATAATACAAGGGTTAATAGTTCTGGTACGGTTTACTGGGTCCAATATGCTACTTCAAAGTAGACATTTGTCAGGTTGACCTTCCAGTGAGCTTATGGTTGCAGCTTCTTGTAGAGGCCACATCAGTTGATTCATGGTGGTGAATGTTGCTATCTCCATTCTATCAGAATTCTGTTTGAAGAGCTGCTAATCGTAAGTGAGTAATCAATCCAAAATGATTTGAGGTCTTTTTCAACATTTTATGGTAAGTCCTGGGCAAAAATCTACCTTCAAGAAGTATGTTTCATTGTATTGAGGAGGTAAGGCTGTCCTAGGTGACCAGCTGACAGTGATATTTAGTCTTGGAGAGCATGAGATATCAAGTTTGACCTAGCCTTGTATGTCATGGAGAGAATACCTCTGCATCTGGTATGCTCCGGTACAGTTTGGGACACTTTAGTATTCTTTGCACTGTATGCACTTTTAAAGTTGCTTGTACTGTATATTGTTAGACGACAGCTCCATATTCTAGCTTGGGATATTTTCAGTCCTCTCACAGTTGATGCAGTGATCATAGTATACGTATTGTTACCTGAAATGGGTCTGATCTGATTCAATAATCTCTTTAATGAGTTTATGTAAGATAGGACAATAATTCCTATTTATTCATAGTCTAACTCCTTGTATGCATTAACTGCATGATGAAGATTTTGTGACCATCTAGAGATGTGCTTCATTTCAAGGAGAGTATGACCACTTTCCTAGTTTTTAATCAACTACTTAGTGTTCAAGATTGAGCTTTTCCATATGTGGTATTTATAGGACTTGTTTCCCAAGGTGATTACAATGCAGCTTCAGGCATATTAGCTAGGCCAGATTTTGGTCACCTTGGTGACCATTTCCAGGGACTGATTTGGTTGACAACAGATTCTCTGAGTAGGTATTGACTCGTCATTATGAGGATTTTCCAGTAATGGGAGTTTCCTCATCTAATTGTTTATTGTTGTCAGGTAGTCTGCTGTACCCAGGTAGTGATTCTAATAGGAGAGTCCAAGCAATTCATGGTTTACTAGCATTGTCACAGGTATCTGAGAGCTGGTAGAACCGAGTCTTGTCCTTTTTAGCCTGGTAATGGGATTTTGTTAGGCCAGTTATCCATCTTGTGAGTAGTGGGTCTACATTGTGAGGTTAGTAGGTACTCTTGGGTGCTTATACCAATTGGGTAATGAGTATGAGAGAAGGAAATTTCCATTTCAGGTATGCATTTACCACCTTTCTTAGTCATTAAGGTTTGGTACCACTTTCGAAGTACTAGGAGGTTAACCATTGATCCTGTCTTTTATGAACTCGTTAATGACGGGGACTAGGGATCTTTAGGTATGGTTCCAGGTATGCCTTTTGGATGTAGTTCCATGATATGCACTCAATGCCTTTAACAGGCTTTGAAGTTGGCATACGAGAGTGATGTCTCCATTGATGGAACAAGTTCACTGTCTAACTTGTCATTGTCCTCAGTGGCATTACCAAAGTGATCTGAACGATTGGTTAAATGACTGTATTGTACAGGTTTGGAGCTCCTATTTGATTTTATGTATGATCTGTATGAGCCTATGTTAGTCACCCATGAATGCTGTGTTTTTTGCTTTAGGAAGTGCTGTTTTCACCTGGGTGTCTTTGATTATGGGGGCAGCACAATCTTCTGGTATAGATATGGGCACTTTAAGGGGTACGGGTGGGGTAAAGTTTGCACTGAACCTATCTGCCAGTATATTGGCGATATCAGTTGGTTCTGTGAATTTTGAACCATTATGCTGTAGCTCAGAGCAGATCTGAGAGTTGCCATTTAGGTTCTTGACATAGCTAAAAATGCTTTGTGGTTGTCTTTGGTGTCTGTTGTGATTTTTCTTTCAAAGCTCTCCTTTGAGGATTTTATAAGAGATCTTAGCTTTTTGCTAAGGTTGGTCAGGGAGCTCCTCCATTCCTGGGTTTTTACTCTTTTTTGTAATAACTCCTTCCTCTGTTATAGAGCTTGTTTATGGCCAGGGTCCACCAGACTGCATTCCTTTTTTTGGAGGAATGGGTCTTGGTTTTGTTCAGGATAAAACGGTCCATGCACTCATGTAAGTGCTTGTAGAGTGCTTTTGTGTAGGCTACAGCAGATTCAACCAAATTGTCATTCTGCATGGGAGTAACAAAGTTTGCTACCTCCATCTTAAGTAGTATAAAGTTTGCTTTGCAGAAGTTTTTCACTGTGGTTTCCTTGGGGGGTGGGGTGGGGGTGGTATGTGGATATCGAGGGTGATGAGTTTATGGTCAGATCTAACCAATGAGGAATTTACCTCGGGTATGGAGCACTTGTCCCCCATGTTGGTGATGACTAGGTCCAGTATATTGTTGCCCCTTGTGGGGGTGTTGATAAGCTGGTCCAGGGCATTTGAGTTAATATATTCCAGGAAGCGTTGAGCAAAGGTATTAGTACTTGAGTAGTTTTCCCAGTTGATGTTTGGGTAACTGAAATCACCAAGTATTAGGGGGTTTGGTTGGACCCTCATGTTTTCCATTACCTCGAGGAATGAGGAGTGGGGATCTTGGGGCAGGGATGGTGATCTGTAGCAAGCTGCAATCTGGATTGCAGTTTTGCCCATTGTCAGTTGCATTTGAATGATCTCTGAGGCATCATACTTTACAACTAGTCTGGAGGTGTGGTTATCCTTGATGAAAATGGCTACTCCTCCTCCCTTGGTGTTTCGGTCCAGGTATTGTGGCCTGAATGTTTGGTATGAGTTGTAGCCTGGAATTGCTGGGGTGCTGTCTTGAGCCTTGAACCAGGTCTCAGTCACTGCACAAATATCGATGTTCTCCATTTTGAGAAGAGCCTCGAGTGAGTGCATTTTGAGGTTTAAACTCCTGGCGTTGAGCAGCATTATCCTCAGTTTTTTGTCACTGGCACTTATTACGGTGGTGGGTTTGTCTTTTGAGCCTTGCCTAAAAAAGGCACTATGGGGGTTGCAAAAGCCTTGGCCAGTATCCTGAATCCCAGGGGTTGACAGGTGCAAGCCATCTCTGGCAAAGCATCGTGGCTTGTCGAGCATGTCATCCCAGGCAGACAGATACTGGTGCCCCTTTGAATGACACCAGAAGCTTAGCCAATTGTTGAAATTTATAATTTTTTTCCTTGTACTGTAGTATTCTTGGTGAAGGTAAGATGCTACTTAGGGCTAGGATCATACCCACCTTGGTTATATGATCAGAGAGCTCTTCTATGTCTCTTTTCATGTAGTCCAGGGAGGTATGTCTCAGGTCATTCACACCAACATGGACAATGACAGAGTCATATTTGTACTTATTATGGAGTGACCTGAGTGCCTGCATGATGTGCTGGATTCTGGCGCCTGACAAGCAGCTGACAGTAACCTTCTCTTTGTCTAGCCTGGTGAGTGGGACATCAGTGTGCCTGGCTATGGAGTCTCCTATTACAAGTGTGCTAGGTATGATGTTATGCCTTATGGGCTGTGGTTGTGTGGCACACTAGTTTTGGAGGTTATGTGTTGGTTGTGGTGTGTTTGTGGGTGGAAGTTGCTTGCGTGTCTCTTATTTGTTGGTCTCTGTTGTTTCCGCGGATTTTTATTTAGAGCCTCTGAGTATGTCTTTGTGTATCTATGTGTGGGATTTGCAGTTGCAGGTGTGGTGGGTCTATGTGTAGTAAGTGGGGTGTTGCAGGTTGTTACCTTTTCCTCTTGACTGTCTATTCCAGTCGTGGCTGGAAAGAGCTTTTCCTCAAGTTTGGCTGTGTAAGTGCATCTCTCACAGATTTTGGTGTCGTGTGGTAGGAGGACAGGGTTGTCTATGTACATGAGCCAGTTGTGACATTGCCTCAGGATGCCCAGATTCATCAGGTGAACAGGAGAATACACTGGGAACTGGCTTTTGGACATGCCTGAATGGGTTGAGGAACTTTTTCTTGTTAAGCTGGTGGGGGAGAGTAATTTGACTGTTCCCTACAAACTACACTGGTGAACAGAGTAACTTCCTTCTATCCAAGTAAGGTATGGGCAACACAGAAGCTTAAACACAGTCCAGGTATCAACAGATATCTGAAAACAGACTTTTCTAGCTTAGAAAGGTGGGAAATAAGAAGTTTTTTTTTCAAAATTAAAACAAGCATAAAAAAAACTATTTTAAAGTACAGAAACAGCTGTCGCACTTGAGTGTGAAGCCAATAACAGTTAAGTAATGCAAATTAAGATAAAAATGACTTTTTTAAAGTGCAGGGAATAAAGAAGTACAAATGCAGTTAAAAACACGCTTTTGAGTATCAGTAACACCAGAAACTGAGCGTTTATGTGTAATTAACAATAAACAGCAAGAAAAAGCAGAAAAATGGTACTTAAACACTCCAAAGTCTCTCTATTTTCTTTCTGGTGCTGTTGGACTCTGCAGGACACCTGGGAAGGAACTTGCTGAGCTGATACAAGTGCAAAAAAAAAACATGCAAATGCGGTTTTTATATCAGGAAGATGAAAGAAATAGAAATTAGCACAAAATGGCCAATAAAACTACAATTTCTGGGCTGAAACCACTCCTCCAAGGACAGGTGGGCTGTTCAAAGCTCCCCACTCTCACTGGTGAACAGAATAACTTCCTTCTATCCAAGTAAGGTATGGGCAACACAGAAGCTTAAACACAGTCCAGGTATCAACAGATATCTGAAAACCAGACTTTTCTAGCTTAGAACGGAGGGAAATAGGAAGATTTTTTTTTTTTTCAAAATTAAAACAGATACAGCAGAGAAAACACTTTTAAAGTGCAGAAACAGCTGTCACACTTGACTTTGAAGCCAATAACAGTTAAATAATGCAATTTAAGACAAAAACAACTTTTTTAAAGTGCAGGCAGTAAATAAGTACAAATGCAGTTAAAATGAGCTTTTTGAGTATCCGTAAATGCCAGAAACCAAGCATTTAGGTGGAATTAATAATAAAGAGCAAGAAAAAGCAGAAAAATGGTACTTAAACACTCCAACTTATTTTCATTAAGACTCTCACATCGCTTAAGAATTAATCTGACTGATTATAGTATTTGAATAACATAATTTCTTTTAGCAGTGTTAATCCAGATTCATACAAGTCATTTTAAAGAATTATCAGTCCAGAGGAAATACACCATGAAAACCAGATTGGGAAATGCAGAAAAAGAATTGCTTGAAAAACAGAAGAACACAATGCTAAACAAAATAAGGCAAAACATGGACCTCTGTGGAACCTTACTGTACCCCCTACACCAGAACAGTTTACCATCTTACTATCTAATGATGGAGAAAGACTTAACACCTTCAAATTGTAAACACTTGGTTGGGGGGGGCGTGGCTAGGATGCTGACACGCTAGCAGCAGATTTCTCCTGCTCTGCTACTCTATTTTTATTTCTGACAGGAAATTATATTCCTAAGTTATCCTGATTATTCTAAGTAGATATTACTACTTTAACACATTCTGAAGGATAATATAATTTTTTTTATATATTATTATTTTCCTGTCAAATTTATATCTGGAAATTCTCTTCACTCATAATCCTGAAATGGGTCACACAGAAACAAGATCACAGGACTCTTCTTTGAAAAGGGAGCTTCAGTCTGTTCTTACTAATATACAAGAACCTTCTTTGAAAATGGACAAAATGGATAACAAATTAGATAACTTTAAATAAAAATGCAAAAAAAAATAGATGGAACAAATACATGGGTGTTTAAAACAGCAGAAAATTCAAATATCTGGAACAGAGGATGCCTTAAATGACATGGAAGGGAGATTGTCTGAAGATGCAAATAATACTGAATTCTTATTGAAGCAAAATACTCCACTTGAACAAAATAGATGATCTGGAAAACATCCATATATTTGGTCTGCCTGAAAAAATAGAAGGGATGCATGACAAACTTTTTAACATCCTGTCTCTGTAGGATTCTTGATTTGCCTGAAGCTATGTCATATGGCACATAAATCCTTGGTTACCGACTCCTCAAAAAACATTCCTCCACCGAGATCTACTATTGTGAGATTTTTTTTTATCACAAGATAAAAAATCCTTCCAACAGCCTGGTCAAAATCTCCTATCAAGGTAGAGGATAAAATAATAAGATTTGACAATGATTATTCTGCTGCTGTGATGTCTGAGGAAACACTTTCTTCCCTTAAAAAAGAACTTAAAAAAAGACAGATTAAAGTTCACTTGCTTTTTCCTGCCAGATTCAAAAGATTTTTCCTGATGAAATTAAATCCTTTGAAAATTTAGACACTGCTATAACATTCCTGAAATCCAAAAAATATAATAGTCCACAAAGGAGCAAAACAATGAAGAGGAAAAATACTTGAATAAAAAATCCCATACGCTGAAAAATACAGCATGAATCGAACGTAGTCCACAGAAATCAAAAGTTGGTTAAAAACTGGTTTATTACTGCAGAGGTTAGCGCTTTCGCAAGTAGCTTCTTCAGACCATATACAATCAACAACACTCATTAACCATTTAAATACCTAAAAAGGCGGGAAAAATATAATTCTTAAAGGTATATCCATTCATATAATAATGTTCAAGGACAGCAATGATTCAAAACATATAAACAGCAGTAAAGAACTACAATGAAACATATCACTGTGAAGTTAAAACATGGCTCACATCAACTCATCTAAAATGAACAATGTACCTATAAAAACTTATATTAAAATATAAAAGAAACATGGTCATATGACCATGAACACCAAATAAACATTATTTCTTATATCCTAACCTCCTCATTTTCAGCAATGGACGTAGAGGGACCTTCCCATATCACCATGTTTCTTTTATATTTTAATATCAGTTTTTATAGGTACATTGTACATTTTAGATGAATTGATGTGAGCTATGTTTTAACTTCACAGTGATATGTTTCATTGTAGTTCTTTACTGCTGTTTATATGTTTTGAATCATTGCTGTCCTTGAACATTATTATATGAATGGATATACCTTTAAGAATTATATTTTCCCGCCTTTTTAGGTATTTAAATGGCTAATGAGTGTTGTTGATTGTATATGGTCTGAAGAAGCTACTTGCGAAAGAGCTAACCTCTGCAGTAATAAACCAGTTTTTAACCAACTTTTGATTTCTGTGGACTACGTTCGATTCATGCTGTATTTTTCAGCGTATGGGATTTTTTATTCAAGTATTTTTCCTCTTCATTGTTTTGCTCCTTTGTGGACTGGAGCATTAACCCCGAGCGGTCGTTTCATTTCTTGGATCAAAAAATATAATAGATCAAATTGAAGACATGCATTGGAATAGCAGCTCCTTGAAAAGACAAGCCAAAAGAAATGGTTGGAAAATTAGTGAAAAGAAAAAGAAATTTAAAGAAAAGTGACTGTATCTAATTGAATGCTAGTTAACCTTAATACGCAATTATATTATTTCTTCCATAAAAAAATGACATGTTCTTTGAATAGTCCTATGGACAAAGAAGGAAACTTGGATGCATTCTTCATTAAAGTAATTACGTTTTTTTTTTCTTTCTTTTTCTTTCTTCTTCTCTCTCTAAGTGGATACTTAACTTCAATAATGATCTTATACCTTCTTGTGACTATCATATATATATATATATATATATATATATATATATATATATATATATAGTTTTTTAAGTAACATATAATTATTAATTATTTTATTATTAATATTATTTCATTAGTGTTTAATTTGCATGCACATTTTCTTTACTTCTTCTCTTGTAAAGTTACTATTTTAATTTTAACCTAACAAATATTCATAGAGTGATTTAATAAATTATCTTAGCTTAATTACTTTATTTTTATGCGTAAAGCTCTATATTTCAACTTTAGAAATAGTTTATATGTTATATATCGCTGGTGTTTTGTCTAGAGACTAACTGCATGTTTTATGTTGTTGCATGTTTTCTCTTGTAATTGTGGACCTTTTAGAGGGTGATGGGCTTGCTGTTTGTATGTGTACAGACTTTTATGTGTAGTGTCTGTACTCTGAGATCTCATGGTAGAATTGTTTATCTTTGGTTGATCTTGTTTGCTAGATGAGAGTTTGGGGGTGGGGGTTAGATTTAATACTAAATTTCCCCATTTTTCTCCCCTTGGTAACATGCCTAAATGGCTCTATATTAAAATCAGTACAGGCAAAAGATTCATGTCTGGTTCTTTTAGAATGAAACAAGTTTCTTCCACTGTTAATTTGCTCTAACCCCATTATTTATATATGCATTTATTTACTTAATGTTTGTTAACTGGTAGGTGGACTGTTTCAGGAACCCTTTTCAGCCATGATGCAGGACAAGCAGGCAATAACAAAGTACAAGGGATAAAATCACAGTAACAGAGAAAAAACATAGATTACTGGAAAGCAAATCAAATAAGACTATATACACTAGAGTAGATCGTAACAAGTTACATGGAATTGAACTACAGATGAGTACTTAAACAGAAAAAACATGTCTTCTTTCTTTCGGCTTTTTCCCAGTTAGGGGTCGCCACAGCAGAACTCCGGTCCACTAATGATTGGCAGTTGATTTTTACGTGCCGAGTTGCCGGCTCTGACGCACAACCTTCAACGAAGGTACGCCCATTCACGCAAGTCTCCACACAGAAGACGCTCTAGCTGAGAAATGAATGGGACAACGTCTTGCTGTGAAAACAGAAAAAACATGTAATAAAGAAAAAAACAAGCATAACACGAGTGTATACACTTTATTAAATTTGACTAAGCAGTCTGATAGAACAGAAAGGAAAACATAAAGTAAAAGGTTCAGGGGGGAGGAGAGGGGAAGATAGGTAACCTGAGTCTTGTGATCAAGTGGCAATGACAGGGAAAGAAGTGAACAAGGTTTTTCTTGTGCAATGTCTTTTGAAGTAACTGCATTTGTTTTCCTCAAGTAAGTGAGAATGGAGGGATATTTTGAAAGAAGCAAGATTGCCAGATTGTTTAATGGTATCTGGCAGATAGTTCCTGCAGGTCGGGGCAAATTTAAACGTTCAAGGCTATCGGCTCAAGGGCCTAAGTAAGCCTAGCAAACAAGGTTCCCTGGCTTATGCCACCCAAGAAAGTTAATTTCCTGGGCCCCTGTTGAGCAGAGCCACAGAAGTGATCCCCGGGGTGTATTTCCTATTTCCCATCCACTCATCAAGATTTTTCTTGAAGAGTGCTAATGAGGAACTTTGCTTGACATAAATGGGTAGCTTGTTTCAGAGTATAGGAAGTCTCTGGAGCAGGAATCTATCCCTCCAGCATGTCCTGTTTATTGTGGTGACAAGGTTTAGGTCCCTATAGCATGTAGCGCGGAGGTATTGGGATTTCTTTAGGTGTAGCATGTCCAACAGCTCTAGGTTTAACATAGTTTTATATGTTAGGCAGAGATCTCCTCAGGGTAGGCGATATGCTACAGAGTAAAGCTGGAGTTTTTTGAAACGGTCAATGTAGGGCATCTGTTTGAGGTCAGTAATCCTCTTTGTGAGGTACGTCTGCAGCCTTTCCAGCTGCTGCAGATGTCTTGTGAGGTACATTCCAAAAGGGGTGTTGTACTCTATAACGGGTTGAATGAGTGCCGAGTAGAGGGAAACAATGACCTCTTTTTTCCTGGATGACAGCCCTTTTGTGATGAGGTGTGCCACACAGAAAAATTTCCTGACTACTGTGGCAGTGTGATTATCAAAGAAGAGACTACTGTCCACCTGGGTCCCAAGGTCTCTTATCACACATTCAGTGTTAAGTAGACTGACATTTATGTGATAGTTTATGGGTACAGAGTTTTTACTAAAGGGGATGACAATGCACTTTTTGGCATTGAACTTGAGGCCATGCCTCTGACACCAGGCATCTGTCTTAGTGAGGCCATTCTGTAGGATGTCCACATCATTTGGGGTCTCAACTATGGCTCCTAGTTTGCAGTCAGCTGCGAACTTCGTTAGCCAGAGGCCTTCTGTGTTAGCCTGTACTTCAGAAAAGTAGATACCAAGCAAGAGAGGTTCCAGGACTGAACCCTGTGGTACTCCACTTGTCACTGGTTTGAAGTCAGACTTGTAGTCTGCAACTTTTACAGTGTGGGGTCCATCAGTGAGCCAGTTGGCAACCCATCTTGTGACGTAGGGATTTATACCTAGTTTAGTGAGTTTAGCTATAATTCCAGAATGGGGGATGGTGTCAAAAGCCTTGGCAAGGTCAAGATAGGCTGTGTGAACCCCCTTACTCTCATCTACGGCTTTGGTGACTGCCTCAAAGAAGGCTCATCAGTTTCAGAAGGCATGATCTGCCTTTCACAAACCTGAACTGGGTGGGGTCCAGAGTTTGGAGGTTACCAATGTCTTTGTTTATGAGTTCCATGATGATATATTCCATGGCCTTGCAGACCAGGCTCATCAGGCTAATAGGGTGATAGTTCTCAGGATCAGTGGTGGCTCCCCCTTTGTGGAGTGGGATAACTGTTGCTGTGCACCATTCAGTGGGCACAAAGCCTGACGTGAGACTATGACTGAACATGGTGCTTAGGTGGGGAGCCAGTTCATTCTGAAGTTCATGTAAAATGCAGCCTGTGATGTTGTCTGGTCCTATGGATCCTATGTTTTTAGTTTCAGAGAGTGCAGCTTTTACCTGCATATATGTGATTACAGGGACTCTGCATTCTTCCTGTATTGATATGGGCCCTTTAGGGGGTGAGAGGGAGGTAAAGTTAGCACTGAACCTAACTGCCAGGATGTTGGCAATATCAGTTGGTTCTGTAATTTTCATGTAATTGTGCTGTAACTCAGAGCTGATCTGGGTGTTATCATTGAGATTCTTGACATAGCTATAGAATGCTTTGTGGTTGCACTTAGAATCAGTGGCAATTTTTTTTTTGTAGCTAGCTTTAGAGAATACTATAAGGGATCTCAGCTTCTTACTGAGGCTGACCAGGGAACTCCTCCATTTATGGGATTTTACTCTCTTTTGCAACAGTTTCTTCCTTCTGTTGTAGAGTTTGTTTATGGCAGGGGACCACCAGATTGGCTTCTTTTTTTTTGGAGGATACTGTCTTGGATGTGTTTGGAATAGCACGATCCATCCACTCGTGTAAGTGCTAATAGAGTGCATTTGTGTAGGATTCAGCAGTCGTAACTGCATTGTCCATCTGCATGGATCTCATGAAGTTCGCCACTTCTGTCTTAAGAAGCATGAAGTTGGCTTTGGAGAAATTTTTTACCATGGTTTCCTTAATGGTGGGTGGGGGCGGGATGCAGATATCTAGGGTGATTACCTTATGGTCGGATCTGACCAACGAGGAGTTGACTTCAGGTGTGGAACACCAGTTACTCATTCTGGTAATGACTAGGTCTAGGATATTGTTGCCCCTGGTGTGGGTATGGATAAGTTGATCCAGGGCATTGAAATTTATGAATTCCAGAAAGCATTGAGTGAAGGAGATGGTACATAAGTAGTTTTCCCAGTTAATGGTGGGGTAGTTGAAATCACTCATTATTATGGTGTCTGGTTGAACCCTAATATTTTCCAGTATATTAAGAAAAGAGGAGTGGGAATCCTGGGTCATGGCGGGGGATCTGTAGCAAGCTAAAATTTGGATTGCAGTTTTGCCCAGAGTTAGTTGCACTTGGATAACCTCGGATGCATTATGCTGCACAACTAGCCTGGAGGTGTGGATATCCTTAATGAATATGGACACACCTCCGCCTTTGGTGTTCTGGTCCAGGTTAGATGGCCAAAAAGCCTGGTAATGCAGGGGTGCTCTCTAGAGCTTTGAACCAGGTCTCAGTCACTGTATAGATATCAATATTCTCCATTTTAAGGAGTGCCTTGAGTGAGTACATTTTGAGATTTAGACTTCTAGCATTGAGCAGCATTACCCTCAGTTTTTGCTTGCCTGTTCCTGTTACGATGGTGAATTTGTCATTTTAACCTTGCCTAAAAAAGGCACTATAGGGGCGGCAAGACCCTTAGCCAG
The DNA here is from genome assembly GCF_019279795.1 of Protopterus annectens. NCBI lineage: Eukaryota > Metazoa > Chordata > Ceratodontiformes > Protopteridae > Protopterus > Protopterus annectens. The sequence goes on from NC_056735.1 coordinate 1,743,990,606, forward strand.
TATCCAGAATCCCAGGGGCGACAGGTGCAGGCCATCTCTGGCAAAAAATCGTGGTCAGTCGACCATGTCGTCCCAGGCAGACAGATACTGGATCCCCTTAATTACACCAGAAGTTTAGCCAATTGTTGAAGTCAATCAGTTTGTCCTTGTACTGTGGTATCATTCTGGGCGATGGCAGAATGCTGCTCAGGGCTAGGGTCATACCTGCCTGGGCTACAAGATCAGAGAGCTTGTCCATGTCTCTTTTTATGTAGTCCAGGGAGGTATGTCTCTGGTCATTCACACCAACATGGACAATGACAGAGTCATATTTGTACTTGTTGTGGAGTGACCTGAGTACGTGGGTTATGTGGCGGATCCTGGCACCCGACAGGCAGCTGACAGTAACCTTCTCCTTGTTTAGCCTGGTGAGTGGGACATCAGTGTGCCTGACTATAGAGTCACCTATGACTAGTGTGTTGGGTATGTTGTTTTGCCTTATGGGCTGTGGTTTATTGCCACACTGAGTCTGTGGGCTATGTGTCATTTGGGTTGTGTTGGGGGTGGAGGTTGCTTGTGTTTCTGCTTTGGAGGTCTCTGTTGCTTGAGCAGATTATTATTGAGAGCCTCTGTGAATGTTTTTGTGTTTCTATGTGTGGATTTTGGTTGTGTAGGTTTAGTGGGACTATGTGATGAGTGTGGTGTGGTGCAAGTGTTTACCTTCTCCTCTTGACTGTCAAGTTCAGTCTTGGTTGGAGAGAGCTTTACATCCAGTTTAGCTATATACGTGCATCTCTCACAGGTTGTGGTGTTGGGTGGTAGGAGGAGAGGGTTGTCTGTGTACATGAGGCAATTGCTACATTGCCCCAAGATGCTCAGATTCATCAGATAGACAGGAGAGAACACCGGGAGCTGACCCTTGGACATGTCTGAATAAAAAAACTACTTTCCTCTAGACAAGTGAGGAAAGTGAATATAAAAGCTGCTTTTCTCTAAGGAAGTGAGGAAAGTAAGTACAAAAACTGTTATCCTTGAGGTAAAGAGGAGGGTTGAGTGCTGTAGTAATTTGTAGCTTATTTAGTGCTAACAACAAGTTCTGAACAAGTGCTGAGCAGAAATAAACAAATTCAAGTGTTAAAACTAAGAATCTGTAGCTGGATCTTGTGGTAGATAGGCTACTTAGTGCTTACCACTCCCACTGATAAGCTAGAATGCTTCCCTCCAACAATGAAAGGCTTTGGGGGCTCAGAAGCTTACAAACAGTCCTGGATACAGCAAATCTGTATCTGGACTAGACTAGTTATAGGAAAGGTGGGAAACAAGCACAAACATGGGCTTTTAAAGCAGAAAGTTGAAAGAGATGGAAAAACTGCCCAAACGCCCAATAAACTTCAATGTCTGGGCAGAAACCACTCTTGTGGTAGAGAGGCTACCTAGTGTTTACAACTCCCACTGATAAGCTAGAAGGCTTCCCTCCAACACAGAAAGGACTGGGGGGCCTCAGAAGCTTACAAGCAGTATTGGATACAGCAAATCTTTATCTGGACCAGACTAGTTACAGGAAAGGTGGGAAACAAGCGCAAACATGGGCTTTTAAACCAGTAAGTTTAAAGAGATGGAAAAACTGCCAAAAGGCCAATAAACTACAATTTTTGAGCCAAAAACCACTCTTGTGGTAGATAGGCTACCTAGTGCTTACCATTCCCACTGAAAAGCTAGAAGGCTTCCCTCCAACACAGAATGGCTTGGGGGGCTGAGAAGCTTACAAACAGTCATGGATACAGCAAATCTGTATCTGGACTAGACTAGTTACAGGAAAGGTGGGAAAAGTGCAAACACAGGCTTTTAAACCAGAAAGTTGAAAGAGATGGAAAAACTGCCAAACGGCCAATAAACTACAATTTCTGGGCCAGAAACCACTCTTGTGGTAGTGCTTACCACTTCCACTGATAAGCTAGAAGGCTTCCCTCCAACATAAAATGGTTTTGGGGGCTCAGAAGCTTACAAACAGTCCTGGATACAGCAAATCTGTGTCTGGACTCGTTACAAGAAAGGTGGGAAAAAGAGCAGACAGTCCTGGATACAGCAAATCTGTATCTGGACTAGACTAGTTACAGGAAAGGTGGGAAACAAGTGCAAACACAGGCTTTTAAACCAGAAAGTTGAAAGAGATGGAAAAACTGCCAAACGGCCAATAAACTACAATTTCTGGGCCAGAAACCACTCTTGTGGTAGTGCTTACCACTCCCACTGATAAGCTAGAAGGCTTCCCTCCAACATAAAATGGTTTTGGGGGCTCAGAAGCTTACAAACAGTCCTGGATACAGCAAATCTGTGTCTGGACTCATTATAGGAAAGGTGGGAAAAAGAGCAGACACAGGCTTTTAAACCAGAAAGTTGAAAGAGATGGAAAAACTACCCAAACGACCAATAAACTACAATTTCTGGGCCAGAAACCACTCTTCTGGTAGATAAGCTAGAAGGCTTCCCTCCAACATAGAAAGGCTTTGGGGGCGCAGAAGCTTACAAATAGTCCTGGTTACAGCAAATCTGTATCTGGACTAGACTAGTTACAGGAAAGGCAGGAAACAAGCTTAGAATTTTTTTTTTTGGAAAGTGGAAAGGGAGACAGGAGAAACAGAAGATAATACAAAATTAAGGACCTAAGTGGCTTGCCCTTCACAAATGTTCTCTCTGTATTAGGTAGAATGAGCTAGTGACACTAGACTGGAATAGAGCTGGGACAGAGCTGAACAGATGGGACTGGTAGGAGTGTCTGAAGTCAAAATATGATCTCACTGTACTCGGTTGAGTGAGCAAATGAGATAGACCCAGGAGGAGTGTTCAAACACAAATTTACAGGAGGGACGGGCAATTCCAAAGCCACCAAGATTAATACCACAACAGGAAGAGGGAGGGTGGGCAGAAAACTAACTGCAGAGACAGAGAGAGACCACAGTATTCTATGAAACAATTAAATAGAAAAATAAATAACTACAGAGAGAAACAGACCCCAATACTCAATGAAACAATTAAATAGACAGAAAAATAAAATGCAGTACAATCTTTAACACTGCAAGTTGTACTTAACTCAGCTAGTAATGCAGTTGATTGTAGGTATGTAGCAGAAGATAAACAACTCAGATATTGAGCAGTAATACATTCAAAGACACTTAAAAATAGAGAAAAACCCTCTAGGCTAAGAGTTTAACACTGAATATCAATGAAGTGAAACACAATAGCCCCCACTTACTGCAGAGACAGAGAGAGACCATTGTATTCTATGAAACAATTAAATAGAAAAATAAATAACTACAGAGAGACGCAGACCACAATATTCAATGAAACAAATAGACAAAAAAATAAAATGCAGTACAATCTTTAACACTGCAAGTTTGTACTTAACTCAGCTAGTAATGCAGTTGATTGTAGGTATATAGCAAAAGCCAAACAACTCAGATATTGTGCAGTAATGAATTCAAAGATATGTGCCTCACTTATAAATACAGAGAAACCCTCTAGACTAAGAGTTTAACACTGAATATCAATTAAGTGAAACACAATAGCCCCCATTTACTGCAGTGACAGAGAGAGAGAGGGTCCACAGTATTCTATGAAACAATTAAATAGACAGAAAAATAAAATGCAGTACAATCTTTAACACTGCAAGTTTGTACTTAACTCAACTAGTAATGCAGTTGATTGTAGGTATGTAGCAGAAGCCAAACAACTCGGGTATTGAGTAGTAATACATTCAAAGATATGTGACTAACACTTATAAATACAAAGAAATCCTCTAGGCTAAGAGTTTAACACTGGACATCAGTGAAGTGAAACACACAGAAGGATCATTCTGTAAGACAGAGAAAAAATCTTATAAATTATGACTGATTCTGAGAAAAAAAAAACTTTGTAAATTGCCATAGCTACCAAATGTATTGCTAAACTAATACCTGGATATAACTTGTAGATAAAATAACACTACTCTTAAATGTTTATTATTTTCTGAAGTAATATGACATTATCCTGCATTTATATTCTGTAAAGCATTATTATCTAGATGCTCTTGCTAATCACTGTTGACAGTATTGTACCTGTACAATCCTATAGGCTCTGTAAGAAGCAGGGGAGTAAATCTACCTCTGTGAGTTGTAAACTTGAAATTCTTTCCACACTAACAAAGTATATCCATAGTACTCACACTTGTTTGTCAAAAACTATGGTTAGAAGTTGTACATTCTGCATCTCCCCCAAAGTAGACAGGATTCTCACCTGTAACAGACCACCTAATAGATGTACATTTATTCTCCCATTTTATTGATATAATGTTAAAAGAAAACTGAGTTTCTTAAAAGGTTTCCTGCCACTCTGAAGACTAACCCAAGACAGTAAACTCAGCCTCCTGCTGTATAACGTAAGGAATATGCCACTTGAAAAAAACAGTAATCTTCACAAGATTAAAAGCATGATTAAGACTAACAAACATTCCCTAATGTACTACACAGAAATAAATAAATAAATAAATAAATAAAAGACCACTAGAAAAATCAGCATGACAGAGGCATATGGTAGACACACTCTAGAGCTAGTACGCTGGCATAGGAGACAGTGTCGAGAATGCCCAATTCAGAAAACCTTTGCAAACATGCCACAGAGGACAGGATGTCTCTGCATACCCTGGTGTAGCTCTGCCATGTGGCAGAATGTAAATAAACCAAGAAAATCTGCATAATGTGTACTGCATGATTCAGAAAGCCAACATCAAACAGCACACACCCATCTTTACCAAAGTTACTACTTTGAAGATGAGGCTTTTCCTCCATAAATGTAATCCTGATGACAACATCTTCATATCATCCCACAAATATCAGATGATCAAGATGTGTGGATGTGTACACAGGGCTGTGGGCATATAATGCACCTAATCATATCGTGTGTTAACTGGTCGGGTTTTATAATGTTCTATAAAAATAAAAGTGCATGTATGTATGTGTGTTATGTATGCTTCTACATGCATATGGCCTACACATAAAATACAATACAATTTGAAAATATGATGTATTTCATTGTCCAGTTGCTAACAATACTACCAGCTCATTTTATGTCTATGAGTATGTCAAAGAACTCCACAAAGATGCCCTCAGCAATCACTGACATGTCCCTATGTATATAAAATAACGATAATGAAATACTAGCATGTGTGGTATGCAAGGGTCTATATTATATGAATGAAAGTTCATATAAGCGAAGGCTCTAATAAGCAAAACTCTCGGACATCAAGGTGCATATTGTGGGATTGCAGTACAGTGAGGATTGGAGTTTTTGCCCTTTTCTGACTATAGTGCGATCTTGGAGATGGAATATAGCGAGGGGTGTGGGGGGCTCAGCCCCCCACAATATTGTTTTCGATGTTCGGGATTTTCGCTCATTGAGAGTTTGCTTATATGAACTTTCGTTCAAATAATATAGACCCAGTATGCAAGACTACATCAAGATACCTGTAAATTAACTTGATGCGCTGACTCACATGTGATACAGCCATGTATGTGTGCATTACCCCTGTAGTGTCCTGTAATCCCTAAATGTTAAGCAAGGATTATCAACAAGTACTATACATCTTCCCAGATCTGTGCTGTTCCAGCTCTCCAACACAGTGTCCATGCTTTTGGAATGCAGCAAGCTATTTTATGGCATCAATCTACTCCTGTACAGTTACCTGCAGATATACTGAAAGTCCAAGATTAATGTCATAAATGATGCAACTATCATCTGTGACAGCTTTCTATTCAGACACAGTTCCAAACCACATGACACATTATGCAATGCATGGATTCCATATATATAATAGTATAAACCCCCTGTTAAAATGCCAAATTTTTGTGATATAAAAATGAGACCACAATAAATCATTTCAAAACTTTTCCCACCTTTAATGTGACCTATAACCTGTATAATTCAATTGAAAAACAAACAGATCTGTTAGGGGAAAAATATAAAAAATAAAAATAAGCTGGTTGCATAAGTGCGCACACCCTTAAACTAATACTTTGTTGAAGAACCTTTTAATTTAATTACAGCATTCTTGGGTAGGAGTCTATCAGCATGGCCCATCTTGACTTGAGAATATTTACCCACTCTTCCTTGCAAAAGTGCTCCAAATCTGTTAGATTGCAAGAACATCTCTTGTGCACAGCCCTCTTCAGGTCACCCCACAGATTTTCTATTGGATTTAGGTCTGGGCTCTGACCAGGCCATTGCAAAACTTTAATTTTCTTCTGGTGAAGCAATTCTTTTGTTGATTTGGATGTATGCTTGAGGTTGTTGTCGTGTTGAAAGGTGAAATTCCTCTTCATTTTCATCTGTGAACTTTGTTAGCCGGAGTCCCTTAGTGTTGGCCTGTACTTCAGAGAAGTAGATGCCAAACAAGAGAGGTCCTAGGACTGAACCCGGAGGTACTCCACTTGCACTTGTCTGGAGCTGGATTTGGAGTCAGCTACTTTTACAGTGTGGGTTCTGTCAGTAAGCCAGTTGGCAACCCATCGAGTGATGTAGGGATTAATGCCCAGCTTAGTAAGTTTATCTATAATTCCAGAGTGGGGGATGGTGTCAAAGGCCTTGGCGAGGTCCATATAGGCTGTGTGGACTGCCTTACTCTCATCCACGGCTCTGGAGACTGATTCAAATAAGTCAATAAGGTTCATGAAACAAGATTGTCCCTTCACGAACCCAAACTGGATGGGGTCCAGTGTTTTAAGGTTGCCAATGTCTTTGTTTATAAGTTCCATGATAATATGCTCCATGGCCTTGCAAATCAGGCTCGTCAGACTGATGGGGTGGTAGTTCCTGGGATCCAAGGTGAATCCACCCTTGTGGAGTGGGATAACTGTAGCTGTGCATCACTCAGTGGGCACGAAGCCTGGGGTGAGGGTATGATTAAACATGACACTTAGGTGAGGTGCCAGTTCATTTTGTAGTTCATGTAGTACGCAGCCCGGGATGCCATCTGGTCCCATGGATACTGTATTCTTAGCTTTGTTGAGTGCGTTTTTTACCTGTGTGGCCATTATTACTGGAATTTGGCAATCTTCCAGTATTGAGATGGGCCATTTAGGGGGTGAGAGGGGGGTGAAGTTGGCACTGAATTGATCTTCCAGGATATAGGCAATATCCTTGGGATCAGTATATTTAATGCCATTCTGTTGTAGCTCAGAGCAGATCTGAGCATTGCCATTTAGATTCTTGACATAGTTATAGAATGCCTTGTGGTAGTCTTTGGAATCTTTGGCAATTTTATTTTCGTAACTAGCTTTGGAGGATTTTATGAGGGATTTTAGCTTCTTACTAAGGCTGGTAAGGGAGTTTTTTGCATCCTGGGATTTTCCTCTTTTCTGCAACAGTTTTTTCCTTTTGTTGTAAAGTTTGTTTATGGCAGGGGACCACCATATTGGCTTCCTTTTTTTGGAGGAGAGGATCTTGGTTCTATTTGGGATGGAATATTTAAACTCATATGGAAGAAGGAAGATAGACAATTATAAAACTGGAGACTGACAGTTGTTTGGTCGTCACAGCGGAACTCTGGTCCACTGATTAGCAGTAGATTTCGTTATGCTGCCGAGTTGCCAGCCCAATGCCCAACCTTCAGCAAAGGCACACCCATTCACGCATGTCTTTTGGAGGCCACTCGACCATGGGGGAGGGGGGGACATGCAGACTCCACACAGAAGGCACTTCAGCCGAGAATCGAACAGGAGAACCTCTTGCTGTAAGGCAACAGTATTGAATAATAATGATTATAAGAGCTTTATGAAAATAATGCAAAAGAGATTTGAAACTAAATTGGAAAATAATATGGAAGATATATATTATATAAAGGGGAAGGGTTGTCAAGATTTACTAATAATAGTTAGAGAAACTGTGGATGATATTATGAATAGAAAAAGAAAAGAAGTGAAAATCATGCTAGGAAACCTTAATAAGGCATTTGATACAATTGAACATAACATCTTAAGAGTAATAATGAAATAATATAATATAAGTGAGAAAGTTAGGAAATTATGTATGTCAATGTATAGTAATAATAAAGTAAAATATTTGTAAATGGCTGGTTAAGCCAAGAGGTGCATATAAAGACCAGTGTAAGGCAGGGATGTCCAATGAGTTGCATAATCTTTGCATTAGTTATGAATGTCAGAGTATGTGAAATAAATTACAAAATGAAGAAGATGGGGTATGTAACATTTGAAGGGTTAAGAAGTCCAGTTCTGTTAACATATGCAGATGACATTATAATAATTGCAAAAAATGGATAAAAGGAGTAATAATTTGCACAAATGAATGTCCAGATGTGATAAGGATGGTTTTAAATAAAGAGAAAATCAAAGGTTTAGGTGATATATTAAAGAAAGGGGATATATATTTTACAGTGAATGAAATGTCTGTGTTAGGTATACAATTTGGGAATAAAGATGTAAGTAGAATTCAAGGAAAAAATAGAAGAAATAAAACAAATCTGACTTTTCTTGAGAACATATACATTATCTTTCAGAAAAAAATACTTATTTGATAAATTCATTACCGATGGGAAAAGTAGCATACTTAGCAAGTGTATTTATATTACCAACAGTAATTGAAAAATAATTATTCAATTTTTTTTTCATTTATATTGGGGTTCTAGATTAAGCCAAGTAAAAATTGGAGTTTTGTATTAAATAAAGAAGAAGGAGGTTTAGGATTATTTAAAACAGTGGTATATGCTGCTTCATCAAATTTGTACAAAGTGTTAAAGTGGCTAAATGAAAAAAGATGAGAGATTAGTAGTAAAATTGTGTAAATATAGGTATGATAAATGCTGGGTATGGTAAAAGAGTAAAAGAGAAAAACGGTATATAAATGAAAAAAATACATTACCAAGAAAAAATATTTTTGTAGAAAATAAAAATTGATGATACAGAAAAAGAAAAGTATTGTATAAGAATGTAATAATAAAGTATTACTGTGATATATAAATATAATGATAAAACATTACTATGTAAATCCATGGGAAATCTAACAGATGAAAAAATTTAAGCTATAAAAATAAGAAGCAAATGGTGTAATCAGAAAGTAGAATGTCAAGATTTTTTGTGGAGGCTGGTAATAGATGGATCCCCTTCAAAACACTGAATGGTCATAACATCTAAGCTCAGAACATTGAGACCATAACATCTAAAACCCGTAACATTGAATTTCATAACACTGAAACTTTGCATCACAACTTTAAAACCTACAAATCTCATGTAAATAACACCCCATCCACCTAAAACAACACCAAAGGAATAGACATACTTTGTACTATGTTTCTGCAGGGGGCAAGCCCCCCCTGCACCCTCCATGTGGGGGTCTCCCCCCCCGAAAATTAAATATACCAACTCCGAGGTTGCACTACAGTGGGGTTAGGAAATTAACTTTTTCCTTACTGTAGTGCAATCTCGGAGCTGGTATATTTAATTTACAGGGAGTGTGGGGGGGTGGAGCCCCCCACCCGGGGTGCAGGGGGGCTTGCCCCCCCTGCAGAAACATAGTACAAAGTATGTCTACTCCTTTGGTGCTGTTTTAGGTGGAGGCAATGTTATTTACATGCAATTTGTAGGTTTTGAAGTTGTGATGCAAAGTTTCAATGTTATGAAATTCGATGTTGTGAGTTTTAGACATTATGGATTTTAGATGTTATGGTCTCAATGTTTTGAGCTTCAATATTATGAACCTTAGATATTTTGAAGGGGATCTGGTAATAGATACATTACCAGTAAAAGTAAATATGCCGTATAAAAACAAAAGTGTATGTGAATATGTTTAAGTTGTCAAGAGGAAGAAACTACAGAACATGTGTTTTTGAAATGTAAAAGAGTAAACATGTTATGGGGAAAACAATGTAAAGAAGATATTTTCAAAGACATAAAAAAGTGGATAAAATAAACATGGATATGATTAAATATGGACATTATAAGAATAGAAGCAAAGAATATGTTAAAAGAATAAATAAAAATTTATTTTATGTCATATGTGTTATACGGAATGAAAGATTAAATGAAATTATGTTTAATTCTAAATGGATTTTAGCAATAATATTAAGTAAAATAATATGGTGGTTATGGAAAAAGGAGTGTGGGTCTAATAGGGATGAAATTTGATATAACTGTAAACGAAATTATGAAGATGTGTAAATATATTTCTATACCTGTATATGTTTGTGTATTTGTAAATAAGTAAATACTTTGTAAATAAGAGTTATTTTCTATATAAATAAAGGACCCTACTCTTTTTGATAAGTGCCATGGGATCTTTTACATTCACTGAACCTACCACCAACTCAAGCAGATGGGGCCTCAGTTTAACGCCTCATCCAAAGGACAGCACACTCATGAGTGCAGCTCCTCTCCTCCAATGCTGCACTGCAGTGTCAGAAATCTACTTGGTGTGGGATTAGAACCTTCAGTCATCTGCATTAAAGGCAAGTGTGCTACTTTATGATTCTTAAAAGAAAACTAAATTGCCAAAAAGTATGTTTTTTATCTGCAATGTGAATCTGGAATTAACATAATTTGTATAAACTTCATAGGCCTGTTGTTTATCAAAAAGTCTCACAAGCTTACAGGGCAGTTCTTGTGTTTTAAAATACATGTCAGCAAAGCTTTCATTTCTCAGCTGAATGATAGCACGCAAATCCACAGCAGCAAAGCCTACATTTTTAACAGTATAATCTCACAGCTTGTATCTATCCATTTTTGCCCATTTCTTGTTCTGATATGAATTACAAATTTAGTTCTCTGTGAAAAATCTGTTTTCTTTCTACAGTCCTCAGATGCTGCAGTTATGCTCACATAAGTAAGTTTTGGTGGTGATACTGAGTGACTATTTGGTTCACTCTGTCTCTTTGCTGTTTCCTTCCCAACCTCTCAAACTTTCACATCACATGCCTCAGCATCCAAGCCCAAAGTGTGCCTGGGAGTTTTATTTTCTGACAGTACACCAATACTCAGTTCTGAAAATCGGTTTTCTATTAAATCACCCAAGGATAAAGCAAACTCATCTGCTGTTTTTTCTGACATCATTGACACCAACACTTCATCTTGTAATCTTCCAGATTGTAGTATAAAAATTTCAACCACTTCACCAGTTTTTTTTTTCATTTGAAGTTACTTCTTCAGTATTGTGTGCAGACACAGCCTCTGTTCTGCTTTTCCTCTCTGCCATCTTGGTCATTTATTTATACAAAAAAAAAATATTTACAAGGTATTATTCACAAAAATACATATTCACATGTTTACAAATATACAGTTTTCCATTTCCTTCCTTTACTATTATACATTCACACAGCGGTGGTGTTGTTGCCTCACAGCAAGAGCTTCTCCCATTCGATTCTCAGCTTGGGTTGGGAGTGCCTTCTGTGTGGAGTCTCCATGTCCTCCCCGCAGTCGAGTGGACGTTCAAAAGACATACGTTGAATGGGCGTGCCTTCATTGAAGGTTGGGCATTGGGCTGGCAACTCGACACCATAAAAAACAACTGCCAATTATTAGCGGACCGGAAGTCCGCTGTGGCGACCCCTAACTGGGAAAAGCCAAAAGACAAACAACAACAGCTATTATACATTCACAATCATATTTTTTTATTATTTCAAGTTTTCAACGTTACTGGATGCTCACTCCTTTTTCTATAACCACCACCTGATTTTACTCAGTATTATTGCCAACATCCATTTTTCATTAAACATAATTTCATTTATCTTTTCACTCCATATAACCCATATAATGTAAAACATCTTTACAGCTATTCTTTTAACATATTATTTACTTATATTCTTATAATATCCATATTTAATCACATCCGTATTTATGTTATCCACTTCTTTTATATCTGCAAAAAAAAGTTTTCTTTACATAAGTTTTGTCATAATGTCTTTACTCTTTTATATTAAAAAAAAACATGTTTTGTCATTTCCTTTTCCCCACAATATAAACATATTAATTCAATTTTATTTTTATAGCATCTGTTTTCTTTTACTGGTAATTTAATTATTACCAGTCCACAAAAAAATATTGACATTCTGGTTTCTTATTACACCATTTATTTCTTATTTTTATAGTTTTATTTTTTTTTCTGTTAGAGTTTCTCTGGGTTAACATAATAATAATGTATCATATTTTTATACCACACTTTTCCCAATTTTCCACATTCATATTTTTTCTTGATACTATTTTATCTTTTCATTTGTACATTATTTTTCTTTTCTCCTTTTCATCATCTTCCAGAATTTCTCATACTTACATTTAAACACTTTTACAACTTCCAGATCCAGAACTTCTCATATTTCTCATTTATCCACTTTTACACTTCATACACGTTTAGTAAAGTAGCATATACCACTGGGTTTATTAACCGTAAACCTCCTTCCTCTGTATTAAAATGCAAAACTCCTCTTTTTACTGGATTTAATCAAGAACACCATATGAATGAAAAAAAAACTGTCTGAAGTAATTTTTTTTTCAAAGATTGTTGGCAACATAAATACACTTGCTAAATATACACTTTTCCCCATTAAAGCTGAATTTATCAAATGTACACTTTTTCTAAATAATATATGTTTCCAAAAAGAACACATTTATTTTAATTCTTCTATTTTTTTCCCATTGAATTCTAGTTGCATTCTTATTCCCAAACGTTATACCCAACAAAAACTTAATTAATTGTAAAATATATTCCTCCCATCTTTACCACACTGCCAATCCTTTACGTTTCTTTTTGTTTAAAGTCATACCCATTGCTTCTAGACAATCATTTAAATAAAATATGACTTCATTTATCCAAGTCTTATTGTTTGCAATCAATATAATATCATCTGCATAAGTTAAAATTGGAATTTTTTACCCTTTAGGCATTATATATCTGGCCTCTTTCATTTAAAATTTATTTCACATACTATCATATTCATAACTAAATCAAAACATATACAGCTCAGTGGACATCACTGTCTTACACCCCCAGCCATATGTATTTATTTACTTAACCAACCATTTACTAGAACTTTTACTCTATTATTTCTATAAGTGGACATACATATTTTTCACATTTTCTCACTTATATTGTATTTTTTTCATTATCACCCATAAATTTTCATGTTTGGTGTATCATATACCTTATTAAGATCCCCATCATAAGTTTCACTTTTTCTCTTCAATTTATATCATCCACCATCTCTCTCTCTCTCTCTCAGAATAATTAATATTCTTGACATCCCTTCCCCTTTTCACTAAATATACCATCTTCCATAACACTTTCTATCTTAGCTTCAATTCTCTTCTGTGTTGTTTTCATATAAAATCGTATTGTCAGTATTATTCAGCACGGTCATTCCCCAGTTTTTCAATTGTCTTTTATCTTCTTTCTTCCATATAAATTTTAGTATTCCACTATATAATTCTTCATACATGAAACCTTAATTTATCCATTCTTTCAGCATCTTTAAATAAATATATTCTTTTTGCTATCCTGCTAAATTGTTATACATTTTGTATCCTATCCTAATCCACCTGGCCCTGCAGCCAAATCTATTTTCACTTGTCCTAATACTTATTTAACTTATATAAAGATATCCCCTTTTCAAACTCTTGTTTTCTTGCTTTGAAAACGTTTTAATTACAATATTATCGTCAATTTCATTTTTTTCTTTAAACATTTATTGTACATACTCTGCTACAATATTTATAATTTATTCCTGGGTTCTTTCTGCTTTTACATTTTTCATTTCTGTCATTACACTACTATATTTCTTCACTAGTCTACTTATATATGCTGATACTTCTTCTATTTTCCCTGCAAGAAATACCTTTGCTTGAATAATAACTCCATAATTTTTATTTCTTCTATATAACTCTTTTTCTTTATCAAAATACTGTCTGTCATTTTTTTAAATCTTCCTAAGTATCTTTAAATACCCTTCCATACTTTCTTTATCTCCTTATGTTGTGTTATACTGCCACAGTATTTTAATTTAAAAGTAATCCACCATTCAGACCAATTTTGCAATATACTCTCATAATAATATGATCTCTCTATTACTGTGTTATTAATTTATTTCCTTTTTCACCCAATGTTTTCTCCCTTAACCCTTTTATTCCTTTGCCTATTTTTATATATTTCTTATTTTCCTTTATCTCTAGCCATACGATCAGAAAAAAAAATTACAATTGTCTCTCCTTCTCTTATAGTTGAACCTTCTGACACTAGGGTGTAATTTACTTTAGTTCTGTACATACCCCTTCTGTAAGTCCATGATTTTTTATCCCAAAGAATGAATTTACCACAATTTGTCAGTGAGTTGCATTTATATCCACAGTCCATATTTGATGATATCAATATACTTCTATGTAACTTTCACTAACAAATCTTGAACATGAGCTGAAATATTGCCATAAATGTGTGCGTGCGTGTGTGTGTGTGTGTGTGTGTGTGTGTGTGTGTGTGTGTGTGTGTGTGTGTGTGTGCTAGTACCAAAAACACAGGCTTAAACAGGTCTGTCAGTATGATAATATACAAAGTTACACTGTAGTCAGTTTTATAAGAAGGTATAGAACATATCAAATGTGGTGTATGTCAAAAATGGGTTCCTATTACCAGATCAAAAGACCGTAATCGTGAAAACGAAAAGAGTGACATGGAGTGCATGAAAGATGGAAACGTCGAACGTCCAAAATAGCGAAAATTTAAATGCCGAAGTGTAATGGTTGGCCTGTCTGTGGTATAGCTCTGTAAGGTAAGTGTGTGATAGATAGGACTTTAGGGTTAGGATGTGGGCTAAGGTAAGTGAATAGATAGGTAATGTATGTAAGATTTACTGTTTTAACTTCCTCACTTGCTTCCAAAATTCTCCAGTAGTAGTGAACAGAGTTTTTAATGGCTACTCTGTCCAATGAGAAAACTAAAGGCATGCTAATGGACCATTCTCAAGAAAGAAAATAGTGTTTCTGTCAAGAAAAAAGTTAGTTACTTTTCTTAAATAATGTCCTTGCATAATGGTGCTGTGCTGCTTTTTCACATTTTTCCCTGGTATCCTGGGGCTTTCCTGATGTACTGTGCATGCATATGAGACTTTTGTTACAATGCTTACACAGTACATCAGTACATCAGTGCTGTGCACAGGAAGCAATGGAGAAAGGAAAATCTCCATTGCTTTTTTTTGTTTTGCTTTTAATTTAAAAAAAAAAGAAATCTGGAGAATTTCAACATACGGGAAAGACAGGACAAAGAAAATAAAAGGATAATCAGGTACATTTCTCTAGTTTTCCATAGCCTACCTGATTATCCTTTTACTTTTCTCTGTCCCATTTGTCTCATTCTTTTGAAGTCTTTTTCAAAGTTTTTGAAAGTTTATTTTTTAAAAATAAAAAAATAGAGTTTCTGTCAATCTTGCGGGTAGTTTTACATGATCTTTAGATCGAAGCATGTAGTTTGGAGTGATTGTCCTGTTAACCTTAGAAAGAAGAATGCAGAGATGTTTCAGTTTCTTGTGAGTAAATCATTTATTCTTTTGAAGTAATATAGATGTCTGGGATGGAGTGGGTCAATTTGTTGTGAATGTCACAATTAAAATAGTGTTAGAAGAGAGTGTTGATTTATTGTTTTGTTTTTTTTTTACTTCTGTTGTTTAGACTTTCAGTTGTGGGTGCAGCCCTCATGACCAAACCCCACCAATCATGGATAAATCCAGCATTAGAAATAAACTGCTCCAACGTCAAGCAAAAACTTTATTAAAGCAAAACTTTTGGATAACAACCCTTTCTCAATGCTAATTCCATTACACAGAATAATCACCATTTAAATAAGAGCAAACACATATCATATGATCACAGCCAGCATATCACATGACACTGCATCCACCCGTGGATACTTTTGAGAAATTTCTAGCTACTTTAGAAAGAAAGGTGGGGACATACAAGCATTTTCAGTGGCAGAGACTAAGCTTTTGGGCATATTTGGATCTGAGGGCAGTTCCACAAGGCCTCCGGATCCTGAAAATGCCTTCTTATGCAAACGTCTATCAAGAGTTATTAAAATGCTGGTAGCAGCTGAATTTAAAGCTTAGTCTAGATTATATGTCACTGATGAATGATTTTGTTACCATTGAGGATATATTGAAGCAAGAAATAATTAGACTGGAAAGTGATTTGCTAAATATGCCGTGCTTTTCTACTTTAACTGGCTTATATCAAAATATGCTGGACAGATTGCAATTGATGGATGATAAACTAGAAGCTATAAAGAGGCGTAAGCTTCTTACAAACATAGACAAGAAGTTCCTTATAGATCTGGATAAAGGCTTGCAAACCAAAAAATATATAGAATATATCAACAACAAAGAAGTGGGATGCAAGTCCAACAGATTTGCCCTATACACAGGGTAATAAAAACCATAGGATGTCTTGGAAATATGCTAACAATTTACCAATAGCCACTGATATATTCAAGAGATATTGGTCTATTTTAACAGCGGACACAGAAATTGAAGCAGTTGTAGGTACTAGGCCTAATTTTGTGTATAGGAATAGGACTAATATTAAAAGGCAGTTATGCTACCCCAGATTTAACAACATGAACTAAGACAGAGAGGTTAAGGCATGTGGTAAATGTAATTTTTGCCAATTTATTGATACGTCAAAGCAATATCAGGATCCAGATTTAAACAGAACCTTTTGGTTCAAAGCAAATGGACATGTGACACAGAGCACATAGTGTATCTGGCTTCCTGTCAAATCTGTCAAGCCTTCTATGTAGGCAAAACTGATAGAAAATTTAAGCATAGAATTAGGGAGCACCTATATGACATTCACAGGCAGGTCATGACGAATGTGTTAGCCAAGCATGTGAAGAATACTGCAGAACAACATAACTTTAAGTTTTTTATAATTGAAAATACTAAGACAGACAGTAGACAAGGTGACATGAGAAATAGAACAAAAACCAACAAAACCAAATGGATAGTTAGGCTTAGGGCTGACTCTGGGAAGGGTCTGAATGAAAAGGTCCCTATTATGCCTATATTAAAGAGTAGACCCCTAAAACACTAATACATATTCAGTACATTTCTGGGATTGTTATGTTTTACATATGTAAAAAAAGGGGAGGTGAGATACACTCCTTTTTATATGTATTATAGCTTTTTAGAGTTGTAACATATATACATTTTCTATGTACATTGCATATATTTTATGTGGCTATATATATTGTTCTGTGTTGTATATTTTTAGAATATTGAAGTGCTTTAAGTACATTAGATGTATTTTTATCAGACTACATGGGATCCAACATGCTGTTTTTGATCATGTAGTATATGACTTTAAGAAGAAAATGCATGGAGCAGGTACTTTCAGTTAGTGATTGATAGTAACAGTGTGTAAGTGGAAGCTCCATTTCAAATATATATATGTCTGAGGAAGCAGTGGGACACACTGCAAAAGCACTTACATTTTATTCTCTGTTCTTTGTTGAATAAATAGTATCTCTGTTGAAGCCATTGGTTAGACTTGCATTCCACTTCTTTGTTGTTGATATATTCTTACAAACATAAATGATTTTAAAAAAGGCCATATTTTTCCTGGCCCAAAACTGAGAACCAAATGAAACCGCCAACTGGGCAAAGAAGGTCAGTGTACCAACTGGATGAATTTTCCTTGAGGCAAGAGCCATCAATAGTTAATTGAGAGACTCACATGGTACAGCAAAGCTTACAACAGGAAGAACAGTATTCAGACCCGCCCACTTCCTCTACAGTGACTAGTGTGAATATGGCTGCCCCGAATGGAGTGAGTGAATCAATGGATGCAGTGGTGGTATCAGAAAAATGGACTGTGCAGCAAACAACACTGAATTTGACTTCTGCACAAAAGTGTTTTCAGTTAAATTTGACAGAGAAAGTTGCAGTGTGGCAGAGAACTCCATCAAGAGGGCAGTCACAGCAGAGAAAGATATTGAGTGGGGCCAAGAGAAAAAATAGCAGCCCACTGCATTACAACAAAGCAGCACGAAAGTAGCTGGTTTAAACAAAGGTATTTTGAACTTATCAGACTTTGTCTTGTCAGATGCCCATATTTCATTGTTGGAGAAGGGGTTAAAGTTTATTCCAAGTATTTCAGATGACATAGTGACAGCACTGACTGATTTAAAGTTGTTTGCAAAAACTCTGAATTTGAAATTGCTGTATAAAAATGATGCTCAAATTGATGTCTTGAATTGTAAAAAACGAAGCATATTTATACCAATTAGCAATCCAGTTTTAATAGCATTTCATAATGTCTGTGAAAATGATATCAGGCAGCTGTATGCTAAAGATGTTAAAAATAAGTATTATAATTTAAAGTATGATGAGTATGAAGCTATGAAAACATTGGAGAGTGACACTAACATCATTATTAAACAAGCTGATAAGGGCGGGGCCACTCTAATCATGAATCACATTAAATACATGGCCTCACTAAAACTGTTGTTGAATGATGAGCACACTTTTAATAAAATTACTTTTTCTGAAATTAGAAAATGTATCAGTGAAGTAAACATGGCTATATATGACTTGGAGCTTAGTTACTTTACTGTGCCTTGTCCCAGAATTCCTCAGATATATGGTTTACCTAAAATTCATAAGTCTCTCACCAACCCACCACTGAGACCTATTGTCTCAGGAAGGGGTTGGGTGAGTGAACCATTGTCCGTATATCTGCAGAAAAGGCTAAGCTGGTTTCTGCATATGTACCCTAGTGTGGTTAAAGATACTTCTGACTTCTTGAGAAAACTTTAGGAGTGGCATGTTAAAAGAAGTCCAGGAGGAGACTTTGGTTATTTATTTGTGACAATGGATATAACTTCCCTGTTCACAGTAATTCCGAATGATTATGGGCTTGAAGCCATACAAGAATATTTAAATAATGAAATGTCTATGCTAGCAAATGAGATAGAGAATATTTGCTTACTTTTGGAATTAGTGTTAACAAAAAAATATGTTTCTCTTTGAGGATGAACCTTATTTCCAACAGGCAGGAGTGGCCATGGGGACATCCGTGGACAACACATATGCAAATATTGTATTGTATCAGTGGGAAATAAAGTTTATATATAGTGACAGGCAGGTTTTGAATAGTAAGGCTGAATGTTATCAAAGATTTGTGGATGATTGTTTTTTGCATGGAAAGGGAGTTTTGATGAGTTGCATGAATATATTTCTTATTTAAATGGTACGACAAATTTTCTTAAATTTGAACTGGAACATTCAGTGTTCTTGGATATATGTCTAGAGAAAAAATCAGAAAGAATAGAAACCAGCATTCATAAAAAAGTCCATGCTTGTCGTTATGTGCTTAAGCAAAGTATACATACACCTCACATGTTTTCAGGAATAATGAAGGCTCAGTTCAGTAAGGTCTGCAAGTTAAATACTGATGACCAGAATATAGTCAGCAGCTACAAGAGATGGTTGATGAATTTATAAATAGTGGTTATAACCAAACAGACCTTCTTAGAATATGTGAGGGGGTAAAAAAGGACAGAAAAACCTCTCTGAAACCCATATTCTCTGTGGTGGCAGAAGAAGTGGTACAAAAGTGAGTTCACTGTAACAAAATTAGGTATGTAACTACTTTTAATCTAAGGACAGGTGATCTTAAAAGAATTATACAAAAGAAAGAATTGGACTATTTTGTTTGCTCTACCTGAGCTGCAGGCAATTCTGAATGAAAAGCCTTATTTTTCTTATAGGAACACTAGAAACTTAAAAAGAAGGCTGTGTTATAAAGATTTTAAAGTACATGTCGAGCAACAAACAGTGACGAAGCAAGACACTTTTAAGTGTATGAATTAAAGTTGTAATATTTTAACAGGTAATAAGACTGTGTTCACACATCTTGCAACTAACAGGCAATATACTTTTTCCCTTACAGCCAGTTGCAATACCAGCTATGTGGTGCATCTGGCCACTTGTGTAAAATGTTTTTCATTTTATGTGGGGAAAACCACCAGAAGGCTGAGGGAGCGAATTATTGAGCATAAGTCAGATATAAGAAGGAGAAATTACAAGAATGCTCTAAGCAGACACATCATGAGCAAGGGTGAGGACCATTGTTTTAAGGTTAGGGTAATAGACATAGTAGTGAAAGGAACCGGGGGGGGGGTGATTTAAACAATTTTCTTGAAAATAAAGAGTATGAATAGATTATTAGATTATGTGCAGAGGTTGAACCTGGTCTTAACAATGCTGTAAGTATTAAACCTGTTTTGGTAAGAATACAACAACAAAATATTTTGTGTATTTTTTTTTAAAAAAAATTTTTATGCAGTGTCATGTGATATGCTGGCTGTGGTCATGTGATACTTGTTTGCTCTTATTTAAATGGTGATTATTCTGTGTAATGGTATTAGTATTGAGAAAGGGTTCTTGCATGAAAGCTTTGGTTTAATAAAGTTTTTGCTTGACGTTGGAGCAGTTTATTTCTTATTGTTATTTTTCCAGTTACCACAGTATCAACCTTATTACTAGTAAATCCAGCATTACCCACACCCAGCTATGGGTTGTTGCTATATTGGATCATATGACAGGGAAAGCTTTATTTAAGTTTGCATTTTACACCAACAGTCATATTTTAATGAAGGCCAGTGTGGCTGAAAGCGCTTAATACTTATTAAACTATCCTTGACATTTTATTTTCCATTGGTGGTTTTCTTTGGTTTGCTATAAATATCCATAAATGTGGCATTTTTAGTCAGTGAAATATGTTAGCAATCCCTCCAGTGCAGAGAGTTATGAATTAACACATACTTCATGAAGCTCAAAGTGTATGAGTGTCATTAAAAATAAAATCACATACCTGACCACCATAAACTCATGATAATGTAATTTATTTGGTTTAGTGCCTCTGTCTGATGCAGTTTGCACAATGAACTGTTCTGTATCTGTCTGCCTTCACCTGAAACTGTAGAAGAATGTTTGAAAGTACTACAAAAGAAAAAAACATTTCTTGATACAGTCAGATGGTTAGAATGTAATTTAGAAAATGACACATGCATTATTTCCAAAACACTTTAAAGCAGAAGTGTATCTATCAGTTCTAATCATGTTAATGGATATAAAATCTATAAAACGTGCACACACACACACACACACACACACACACACACACACACACACACACACACACACATATATATAATATAGTGCTTTAGAACAATAGTCTTGAAAAGACTGTCTACTTCTATATAAAAGTGAGATTTTCACTTATCTAGATGTTATGGCATAAAAAGTGTATTGAAACAGTTAAAAAACAAAAAAACGGCAGCAGCAGAACCACAGCAACACTGTTTTTATTGTAGATAAGTAAGCGCTTTTGTCAGTGTACTCCACCAACTTCATCAGACAAATGACATAACATGTAGTTGCAGTTTAAATACTTTCAAAGTGCCATATCAATTAAACAATTAAAACCATTTTTTTAAATTAAAGAGATATTCCCAGAAAAAACATTTTGCAACACAGAACGCCAAAGTGGGAATAAAAAACTACATTACTAGTACTGTAACATAGTTAAATATAAATGAGTTCTTTACATTAGCAGAACATTGCAAGATCTTTATCATAAATAGAAACAGAAAAATATATGGTTAAAACGAGTCGACCAGTATGACAACAGTATTACCTAGTCAAAGTTTTTGTCCCTTCTCTGTATACCTATTTGTGTCCTAACATTCTTCATCCAAAAACTTTGATGCGAACCAACACCAAAACTCATATATTTTGCTCTAATCCACTATGCTTATGTTTCAGTGAAGTAAGTTGGAAGTTTATAGGCATTGTTAGAGCCCAAACCCAATACTTTAAGAAGACCTACACCATATATTGTGATTCTAATAATGCACCAGAAAATACACTAAAAAATATGAAGTGTATAATGTAAATTGTTCTATAAATGTGGTTGTGTTAATAATGTTATTAAATTAAACAAGCCATAGTTAGAATAGCCTTATCTATTTAGCACCTTAAGTTTGAGAAGGCATTTAATAGAAATGTAATCATTACGTCCTGGGGGCACATGAGCCGAGTTACGTACCTGCCATCTCAACTCACATTCCTCCAGTCTGAGTTCCCAAGGCCCACCCCTAATATTGTGTTCTACCTGTTGTAGTACCATAAACTGAAACTGATGGTTGGGTTGTTCTATGATGTGTCTCGCCAAGGAGTTGGTAGTATTGTTCTTCCCAATACAGTAGGTATGTTCATATAACCTTTGTTTGATTTTTCTCTCCGTTTTCCCAATATAGTATGCATCACAGGAGACACAAGTTGCTGCATAGACCACGCCTTGGGATTCACAATTAAACCTACCACTTATATGATATTCTTTATCCCTTAGTCTAACCTTATTTGTGGTTCTAATGAATCTGCATTGTGGGCATCTGCCGCATTTTGCCATACCCGTACCTCTTTTATTTACCTTATTTCTCTCCACTAGGGTTTTTAAGTTAGGGCCCCTTTGAAAGGTCATGAGAGGTAGTTGTCCCAGTTTGGTAAGACTGGTATCCTCATTGATAAGGGACCAGTTTTTAAGTATGTCCCTAACATGTGTGGCATCTAGGGAAAATGTTGTAATGAACCTGCTAGTTGTGCTGTCATTAGTGTGATCCCTAATCACTACATCATTAACTGCCCATTCAGTATGCTCCTGCTCATACCCTTTACAAACAATCGGGCGGAAGTGACCTACCACTCTTTTCTTGTCAACTTCCTCAAAGATGTTACTGAGGAACCCCAATGGGTAACCTCTTTTCAAAAACATAGACTTCAGTAATGTATATTCATCTATAAATTCACCATAGCAGGAGATCATTCTAGCAGCCCTAACTGCTTGCCCTTTCACATCTGCCTTTTTCTGATGTAGTGGGTGGCTGCTGGTAAAATGTAGAAAGGCATTAGAATAAGTGGGCTTGCGGTAGATAGTTGTTCTATATCTTTGGTTCAAACTATCCTTACTTAACATAACTTACTATAACAATAATGGGCAGTCCAACTCTACGAACCAACAGGATTTTCACAACAACCGAGGGAACCAGCAGAGGCACAACCAAAGCAATTACAACAGGTCCCAAGGTCCACGCAGGAAGCGCCAAAACCAGATAAGGAGGTAGACTATGATTTACCTGCAATTTTGACAAACAATGAGGGTGACTTCAAGATATACAACTTTAGTACCCTAAATATTAATGAAGAGATAGTTAATGTTTTTGCAAAGGGGCTGACATTTGTGCCTGATAGAAGGGCTGATCTGGTCAAAACCATTCTGGACCTGAGAATGTTTGTGCATAAGCTTAATCTAACTGCACTTTTTGGTAACAACCCAGCACTTACAAGCACATTCAGAGTGTCTAGTCCATTCAACCCACCTATGTAAGCTTCCTTAGCTATGTTTGAGAAAGTAAGTGAGATGGACATTAGAGCTTTACTTACTAAGGAAGTTCCAAGATCTGCTCCAACAACTAACTGTTCCAAGTGTGAGTTGGAATACATTGACCAACTGAACTCTTGTAGCATTCGAGTTATGAAACCTGAGAAGGGTGGGGGTTTGGTTTTCATGGATCAATTTGATTACATAGATAGAATGGAAGCTCATGTGACATCTGATGTATATGAAACGGTTAGTTTGAACGAGCTTAATACTGCATATAAGAGGGTGAATAATGTACTTAATGATCTATTCCTTAATGGTAGCATTGACATAGACACCTTGCAGTATTTAATTATGCCAGCTCCCATTTTACCTACACTATTTGGGTCTCCCAAATTGCATAAAAATATCCACAACCCCCCTTTTAGACCCATAATGGATGGAAGAGGCTCAGTCACATATGCATGTGCTAAGTTTATTGATTGCAAAGTCAAACCTTACATCAAGTCTGAATCACAACTATGCCATGATTCATGGAGGTTTCTTTATTGTATCAATAATTTAGCATACCAAGATGGTTTTACCTTTCTCACAGTGGACATAAAAGATCTATATACAGTTATCCCACTGACACTAGGTATTGAATGGGTCAGGGAATTCCTATATCTTAAAGGCATGGCTAGTAGTGATATAAACACCACTGAAACCTTGTTGGAGTTAGTACTAACAACTTCTTGTGGTTTAATGGAACCATCTATCTATAGACGACGGGGATTGTTATGGGGTCTCCTTGTGACAGTAGTTTTGCCAATTGTGTAATGGCTTTTTGGGAGAGGCATTATTTATTTAATGATGCACTTTACGAGGAGAATGTTGTTTGGTACACAAGGTACCAAGATGATATGTGTTTCATCTGGAAAGGGGAAGTTGAGCTTATTGAGACCTTTATTTGTAACATCAAAACTTTCACTACATTTTTGGATTTCACTTATCAGATAGGACATAAGGATATCAACTACAAGGATGTACTTCTAAGTAAGGATAGTTTGAACCAAAGATATAGAACAACTATCTACCGCAAGCCCACTTATTCTAATCCCTTTCTACATTTTACCAGCAGCCACCCACTACATCAGAAAAAGGCAATTGTGAAAGGGCAAGCGGTTAGGGCTGCTAGAATAGTCTCCTGCTATGGTGAATTTATAGATGAATATACATTGTATAAAACAACAAAGTGGTGCTGAGTGAAGAGCCTTCCACCGAAATTCAAAAATCCAAAGTCCAAGAACAGAGGAAGCTCAACACGGCCAACTGAAATTAAAACTTTAATACTGCAGCAAGTAAGCGCTTTCACATTTCAAGAACGCTTCATCAGACTTAAACAACTGCCATAAATTCAAACCATTTAAATACTAACTCAAAACACAGTCAGCCAATCAGAAGTGTAAACTAATTAATACAAAATTAACATATGCTAAGAACCACATAGCTATAAACCTATTACATATGAATATGTCATAAAAAATGCATTAAAAAAAATATATATATATACAAGAACACAAGATACAATGCAATAGATATAGTATATATTTTTGAATGCAATTTTGTATATATATATATATTTTTTTTTTGAATGCATTTTTTATGACATATTCATATGTAATAGGTTTATAGCTATGTGGTTCTTAGCATATGTTAATTTTGTATTAATTAGTTTACACTTCTGATTGGCTGACTGTGTTTTGAGTTAGTATTTAAATGGTTTGAATTTATGGCAGTTGTTTAAGTCTGATGAAGCGTTCCTGAAATGTGAAAGCGCTTACTTGCTGCAGTATTAAAGTTTTAATTTCAGTTGGCCGTGTTGAGCTTCCTCTGTTCTTGGACTTTGGATGAATATACATTACTGAAGTCTATGTTTTTGAAAAGAGGTTACCCATTGGGGTTCCTCAATAACATCTTTGAGGAAGTTGACAGGAAAAGAGTGGTAGGTCACTTCCATCCGATTGTTTGTAAAGGATATGAACAGAAGCATACTGAATGGGCAGTTAATGATGTAGTGATTAGGGATCACACTAATGACAGCACAACTAGCAGGTTCATTACAACATTTTCCCTAGATGCCACACATATTAGGGACATACTTAAAAACTGGTCCCTTATCAATGAGAATACCAGTCTTATCAAACTGGGACAACTACCTCTCATGACCTTTCAAAGGGGCCCTAACTTAAAAACCCTAGTGGAGAGAAATAAGGTAAATAAAAGAGGTACAGGTATGGCGAAATGCAGCAGATGCTCACAATGCAGATTCATTAGAACCACAAATAAGGTTAGACTTCAGGAGAAAGGAATATCATATAAGGGGTAGGTTTAATTGTGAATCCCAAGGTGTTGGTCTATGCAGCAACTTGTGTCTCCTGTGATGCATACTATATTGGGAAAACGGAGAGAAAAATCAAACAAAGGTTATATGAACATACCGACTGTATTGGGAAGAACAACACTACCAACGCCTTGGCGAGATGCATCACAGAACACCCCAACCATCAATTTCAGTTTATGGTACTACAACAGGTAGAACACAATATTAGGGGTGGGCCTTGGGAACTCTGACTGGAGGAATGTGAATTAAGATGGCAGATGCGCACCTCGGCTCATGTGCCCCCAGGGCTTAATGATTACATTTCTATTAAATGCCTTCTCAAACTTAAGGCGCTAAATAGATAAGGCTATTCTAACTATGGCTTGTTTAATTTAATAACATTATTAACACAACCACATTTATAGAACAATTTACATTATACACTTCATATTTTTTAGTGTATTTTCTGGTGCATTATTAGAATCACAATATATGGTGTAAGTCTTCTTAAAGTATTGGGTTTGGGCTCTAACAACGCCTATAAAACTTCCAACTTAATTCATTGACATATAAGCATAGTGGATTAGCGCCAGATATATGGTTTTTAGTGTTGGTTCGCATCAAATTTTTTGGACGAAGAATGTTAAGACACAAATGGATTGTTGTCATACTGGTCGACTGGTTTTAACCATATATTTTTTTGTTTTTAACCATATATATATTTTTTCTGTTTCTATTTATGATAAAGATCTTGCAATGTTCTGCTAATGTAAAGAACTCATTTATATTTAACTATGCTACAGTACTAGTAATGTAGTTTTGTATTCCCACTTTGGCGTTCTGTGTTGCAAAATGTTTTTTTCCAGGAATATCTCTTTAATTTTTAAAAAAATGGTTTTAATTGTTTAATTGATATGGCAGTTTGAAAGTATTTAAACTGCAACTACATGTTATGTCATTTGTCTGATGAAGTTGGTGGAGTACACCGACAAAAGCGCTTACTTTATCTACAATAAAAGCAGTGTTGCTGCCATTTTTCTGTTTTATAAAAAGTATATTAAAAATATTTTCATTTTAATAAAACATGTCATTTTTCCAGTGCCTGTCCACAGTCTAAAACATTTTATGTGAAAGCCCCACTATAATTCCCTAAACTTTCGCATTTATGTATGAATTCATGACACTTTCTAGAAAGTGAATAAAAAACAGCTAAAAACAATCAGGAATAGAAGCATAACCTTCTTGAAAACTGTCATGTCTGAAGGGGTTAAGGTAGTATTCTTTCTTTCTTTTCCTTCTGTCTCATAGATTTCAAGATTTGCACATTTCAAGAACCGGTGTTAACTAGTCAGATTCTTTTTTTTTTCTGGTTGCCTTTTTCTGGTTGCTACAAGCTGGCTTCTCTCTTGTTTGTGTACAAAGCTAAATAAATGCTGTTAAGAACCTTCACTTATTCACGTTTATGTCTTCTCCTGATTTATGAGAATGCATAAAGTGCCAATATCGCAGTTTACTTCTAAATTACACAGTGTGATGCACTGTCAGCTTCCTACTTAACACATGATTGTGCAATGCACTGAAACTGTCTTGTGCTTATTTACTACTAATACTGAAAACTGTGTAAGAAGTTTTGATAGAATTACATAAAAGTTAACATTTATTGACGGTCAGATTTTAGTTACAGTATAATTTAGAAATTGACACATGCATTATTTCCAAAAGACTTTAAAGCAAAAGTTTATGCATGAGTTTTAATCATGCTAATAGAAAAAGCTATAAAACATATACAGATAGATAGGTAGATACATAGATGAGATTTTCAATTTTCTACATGTTGTGCATAAATAGTACATAAATAAAACATGTAGTTGCTCCAGTGCTCAGCCATAGTCTAAAGCATTTTATGTGACAATTTCAATGTAATTCCCTAAAATTTTGTGCTGATATGTCAAACCATGACAATTATTAGAAAGGGAATAAAAAAACAGATAAAAAGAATCAGGAATAGAAGCATAACCTTCCCGAAAACTGTCAAGTCTGACGGGGTTAAGATACTGTTTTCTATTTCAAGACTTGCACATTTCAAGAACCGGTGTTAGCTAGTCCGATTCTGCTTTTTTCTGGCTGCTACAAGCTGACTGCTCTCTTGTGTGTATGCTAAGTTAAATGAATGTTATTAAGAGTCTTCACTTATTCAGGATTATGTTTTCTCCTGATTTATGGGGAATTTATAAAGCACCAATATCACAGTTTACGTCTAAAATACACATACTATAAACTTTAAACTGTAAACTTTGTATTTAACATGATTTACATAGTTGTGATTGGCTATTACCTGTGCAATGTATTGAAACTGTCTTATTCTTATTACTACTAATACATACATATGTTACACACTATATATATGTTTAATATATGTTAGAGGGGTTGTACTTATTTACTACTTCTACAGAACGTTTAATATGGCAGTGTGCTAGTTATAGTAAGTTGTTGCATAGCACTGCCTCATAACTCATGTAGAGGAATGGGTAATGTGTGAGTGCTTAGGTGACAGGGTAGTAATTTTTTTTAAAAAGAAACACCAATGTCCTGGTTCATGTGAGAAATCAAAGGCTGACCATTGTCTCAGAGATAAAATAAATAATGAAAAAAGGTGTCCTATCAGCGTGTCTTTTTTGCATTAAGACCTGACAAGGATGTATGCTGAAAGAAAATCCCTCTTATTCTTACCCCTCCATTCACACACACATAAAGATGCATTTACCCACTCGTCTGCACTCAAACACATTTTATATGCACAGAAATACACTGGGGCAACCTCAGACCTGCCCCTGATAACTTCCAGATACTTAGACATGAAATAGTTTTAGTTTTAAAATCTGGATCTGTTCTATAATTGTGAGGTTCCTTCTGTCTAAGGGGAATAGCTATTAAGGCAGAGCATCCTAGCACTGATTTGTAATTTTGTGTCACTTATAGGCTGATTATAGTCACTACCAGATTGTAGCCTGACATTCACATAGCCAAGTCTAACATTTCTACTGATTCCATCCTGGTACTTGATGTGCTTTCTTAAAATGCAACATAACTTGATTTTACTAATGATTTTACGAACTGAAAATGATTCACCTGTCACTCTTACTGGTTTTTTTTTTTTTTTTTGTACAGGTGATTGGCAAGCAGGCATTTGTGCAAGTAATTTGCTCAAAGACCCAGAATAAACAAGTGAAGGCTTTATGAATAGAGCATGCCTTTAAGAAAACTGAGGTTTCATATCAGACATTTTCATGGCTTATCTTCCCTATCTGTCCGTGTTTGCTTCATTCCAAAAACTTGTGTAAATTGATGCTGAAACATTATGCATTTAATGTAACATAATTATGAGTAAGTACAAATGTGGAATTTCAGGCTGAGATATTTGTTTGGGAACATGTGATTAATAACTGGTCCAACAGGAAGCAAACAGAATACCTTTGGCTTGGGGGAGGGGTGTCAAATGATAGCTGACATTTGCTTTGACGAAATGCCTGGATCTGTTCCATCAGTTTTTTTTCCTACATGGTTGTCACTAGCAGATGAGATTAAACTCAATGTAATCTCAACCTCATCTTAACTTGTATTGTGACTACTAGATTTTTTTCAAGCTATTTGTTGTTAAGCTAAATTTACTACAGATTAACAAATATTCCTGTAGGCAAATTCAATATACCTATACACAAACAAAGTCAAAACCACAATATTCTAGACTAATAATGCATAAAATCTGTCTTTAGAGTTTATAATTCTTTCATATTATTGTAAAACCTTCATAACTACAGGTAACCACTTTTAAGATATGTGACTTAAAAGAAGCCTGAAGTGACTACCAAGATTTGTTTACTTGGGTCTGATTTGGGACTTTATCATTTTGTTTCTGGGGACAGAAGGGGCATTAGCTTTCTGTCCTACCTAATTCTGCTGTGGGCTGTCTCTGAGTGAGTTCACTCATTGGCTGATTTCTGCTTCTGCGTGAATTCTTCTCCTATAGAGACCAATAGCATATCTTGCCAATCTAATTAAACTATGGGTGGTACTAGTGTGCAGTGAACATTTGCATTGGTTGAACACATGCACAGGCGAGATACAACTCAGAGACAGAGAGTTCACGTGGAGCACTTGGAAACTTGTAAATAGCTTCTTAGATAAAAAATACATAGAGATGTAAATGAGAAATAGGTACAAAATGCTACTTAAGTATATAAGTACATATGCCTTATAAAACGCAAATATGCTCTTTTTCTAGTCACTTTGCAATCAGCAATGATGCTCAGTCTTACTGCTAGAACTGCAGCATCCTGCTTTAAACTGCTTGCTTCTGTCATACCACAAACCGGTATGAAGAGCTGTGCTTGGCAGCCTCAGAGAAGGAGATGCAGGCAAAAATATCAAGCATATGAATTGGTTCAGTAATACTCATATTTATGAGGGCCTCGAAAGAGAAGTATCTAGGTGTATGGTTAAAAATGATTCTGTTACGGTTCTGTTATGTCAGCTAGGAATATGTGGAAAAAGACTGAACAAAAGATAATAAAAAAGAGAAAAACTTGAAGCTCTTGATTATGGGTCTGGATAGTATCTACTATGTACTACAAGCAATAAAATTGTTTTTAGTTCAGGTGTGAGTGTGAATGGGTGTGCCTTCTTTGAAGGCTGGGTGTCGAGTTGGCAACTCGGCACCGTAATAATCCACTGCCAATCATTAGCGGACCAGAGTTCTGCTGTGGTGACCCCTGACCGGGAAAAGCCGAAAGAAGAAGAAGAAGTTTTATAAACAGGTCAGGCATATTTTATCAACCAGAGAATCAGCTGTGGATGAGAATTAATAAAAAGTTATTTACCTGGAATGGGAAGAGAGCAAGAGTTAAGTGGGAGAAGTTGATTCTCCCCATAGAAGTAAGTGGGTTAGGATTACCAGATTTGAAGGTAATCCTAAATAAATACCATTTTTTAGGACTACCTTCAAATCTGTTGAGAAACTCTAAGCGCACGATTATGGGTATAGTCTATAGATAGCAAGATGCAAGCAGGGAAATTTTTTTATTTACTTTGATTTATGCACAAACTAAGGGATTTTGTATCCCTTTCTAAAGCGATGTACTTAAGACTTGCATACATAACACAAAGAAGAGGTTATAAATTAAAGAGGAATGGGATTATGAAACAAGGGAGAGTTCACAAGGTAAGGAGAGATTAGGATTTTGCTTGCAGATCTTTAATAATAATAAGTACAACCATAAAGAATATTATATTCCAAAAGTAGCAGAAAATATTCTAAGAAGTAAACCTGCACAGGAATGGTAAAAGAAGATTTTGCCAGCATAGATGACTGTAAGTATGGGTATAGAAACTAAGCAAGAGGGGGGTGCAAATTCACTGGAGAAAATTAGGAAAGGATCCAAGGTATTGGGAAAACATAACTTGAGAGGGAAAGGTAATAGAGTGGGATGAGAACAGGCAGACGTCTGGATTGCAGGTTATACAGTGCCATCTCTAGCAGGGATTAATGTCAGTGTGTAGATAAAAAGAAAGGGATAGGGGATTGCTGAATAAAAGGCCAGCTGAGGTAGAGTTTTTACTTGATTCTAGAACTGAAGCTGTTGTTTAAAGAGGGGCAAATGAATAGGGCATATAAAATATTGCATGATAACAATAAGAATCAACGTTGGCATTACAAGCATTATAAATGTACTGAAAAATACATTTTAAAAATAATGCAATTATTAAACAATATTTTTTTCAAGAAACATCTTTATAAAATTATCATGTATGACTTTTGCCATGTTACATGTTAAATGACAATAAACCATACCGACACAATCTGAAAGCAAACGTTATACATTTCAAACCATGCCGACACAACTGTAGTTGCAAACATTATACATCACTTTTAACATATTCAGTCATTGTTAGTCAACCATTACATTGCTCATTCAAATCCTGCCTTCTTTTAAAACCTTGTTCCTCCTCATGTATTGATCCCATGGTTCCCATTATTATTAAACACAATATTGATATTTCTACACATCTGAGCACATCTTGATAGTAAATCTATTTTTTACATAAAACGTGATACACCTATGTATTGTCTTTATAACTAGAACAACCATGCTAAGTATAATTTGTGTATAACTGACAGATATCTTTATCAAGAAACTTTTCAGATAAATGTCTACCAGTTCATGTTTACAGCTATTGATATTTGGCATGCACAAGTAAAGATAAAAAAGTGAAAGTAAAACACTGCAGATATACAGAAGCCGTGGTAGTACAAACACTCATAAGTCTTTAAAAGGTAATTTGCATATATCCCATGTGCCTCTACTACATAAGGTCTAATTTATTACACAGGGAAGACTCTAGCTTTGTTGAATCTCTCTTCTAGTTTTGTTTAAATGGTTTGCTGTTCTGACCTTTTTACCCTTTGCTTTGGCTGTTGTTTGGAATATTTTGTAGTCAAACATCAGGCTTGTTTTTATGTTTTTTGTTATTGAAAAATGTTCATTCTGCCACTTATGCTGTACTGATGAGATCAGATAAATGGGCAAGCCATGGTATGTTTCTCGTATGGAGTGTTGGTTTTATTGGATTAACTGTACCACTAAAAACTGAAAATGTATAACAAAAGGTTATGAGCATTCAAAAGCCATATAGCTAACCCACTGGAACAGCACTAAGGGATTATTTGCATATATCGTGTAAGGCTTCACTGCAGGAGGTTTAAGGTATTTCAGATTGAATACTTTATCTTGGCTGGGTCTTTCTTCTGCTTTTGTGTCAATAGTTTGTCTTGTTTTTTAAACTATGTGGTTCTAAAAGATGGCAAACAATCCATTTATTACTGCACTTTTGAGCTCAGAAAAAGAACAAAACATGGCATGTATATTTATTTATTTGCAGTTTATTTTCCAGGATAGTCCATTGGGCTACAAGGATCCCATTTTCAATGGAGTTCTGGGGAGTAAAAGCTGCAGAGAAATACAAATACATAGTACAGAAAGAGCACAAATCCATAATATACATTTCATTTAAATGTTATTTATATAAATAACATACTCTCATCTATAGCTATCCCCCCCAAATACCATAACCTTCTCCAACCTAGTTACACTAGCCAAAAAATCCAGGCAATATCTTAAGCTTATTAATAAAATCCTGAACCTTATAACCTGACTGAACTACAACCTCACTAAAGATGGTGACTACCACCCTAAACCTGACCCATCCAAACTTAACAATCCTCATCTAAACCCTAACAATGCCACACCTTCTGACACTAGCTCTATGGTTAACAATCCTGCCTTCTATTCTCGGTTAAATAAGCATCCTAACTTTTCCTAGTCTGCCATCTTAACATCAGAAGCCTAAATAATAAAATCCACTACTACTAAATATTTATTGTCCACACAAAACCAAGCAAGCTATTTTATTTTCATATCTCATTTTATATTTAATTGAAAGTGTATTTAACTGAATTTAAATGAAATTTTAATATGAATAAGTTGATATTTTCTGCTATCAATGCAAACTAAAACATGCCATTTCAGTTTGTCACCACAGTCTGTTTACAGCTGAATGTAAACCTAAGCTAATTGTTTTTAACTGAAAGTATTTCATTTAATTATTCTATTATGTTCATTATTTTTGGCGCCTTTTTCTAATATATAAACAAGAATTTAACATGATTATACATTGTCTGATGAAGTGTAGTAGATGCTACGCGAAAGCGCTCACTCAATAAACTTCTTTTTTGTTCTGATATTGGACTATTGCTGAATTACTTCAATCCGTTTTGCTGATTCTGCCTTCATTGACTACAAAGTTTCGTTACTTGATTCATTATTACCATCCTGCAGTTTCGTGGTGAGAGAACCTGGTATTTATTACCTTGCTTGTCTCGTATTTACAGGCTCTCTCTTCAGCTATCGTGTGTGTTTTTTATATATTATACACTTTTTTGCTTCGGCTATCACACCGATAGCACTCGATGGAAACAGTCAACATAGAATTGGATTACTGTCCAGGGACGAGGGACGCTTCGACCATTTGGTTGGGATTGTTACACCAGCAAGCAAACCCTTTATTGGCTCTGGACCTTTCGCACGCTAACATCACGGTGCCTGAGAAGGAAGACGGTTACAATATTACAGAGTTTAACACTGCAGCTAAGGAGCTTGAGGACGACATGTACCGACTACAACGATATGCCTGGCAAAGACAGCACCTAGAGGCATGCCTACACCATCGCATCGTACCGAGGGGGATGAGGGTCCTCTGCATGCCGACATATGGGGAAACACACCCCACACTTCTCAAGAAATGGCAGGACCTCAACATCGACCTCGGCTTCAGGTATATCAAGTTACTTCTTGACTATTTTAATCCGTTAGAAACGGATTTGCGTAGTAAAATTTATCTTATTTATAAAGACTTAAATGATCGTTTTAAGTCTGAATATTGTGTAAAGAAAATGCATAACATTTGCTTGCAAGTTAATGCTTATAGCGAAAGGCTGAAAGCAACCAAGTTGCGTAAGTTACAAAGAGACTTTAATGATTTTGCCTCTCGCCAAATATTTGTGTGGCCGAAATATAACACTACTGTTTTGAACACTACAACTGATATTAACAGTACAGGACATGCTTATGCAACTGGTTCTCAACCTGCTACAGATAAATTAGTTTGCAACATCAACAATCTGATGGAAACTAATGAATTGTTACCATCTCCCTTGTTGGAAGCTACTAATAACACAGCTTCCATTGAGACTGACACGCCCCCTCCTAACCAACAAGGACTGAAACATTCTCATGGCGGTCTAGGAGATAGACCTAAAGATTTACACCCTGACACTCCCTCTTGTTCTTCTTTTTTACCTTATCCTGTAAAACAACACTTCTACAACAGAGGCCGCTCATTAAGCCGAGGCCCAAGGAAAAGGAAACTCTCAAGAGAAAGCCACAACCCCATAAGAAGAGCAAGAATGTGACTGATTTGTTGTATAACTATTCTAGCTTTACTCTTTCTGATTCAGACATTTCATTGTTGAACAGAGGACTGAATTTTACTCCGGCTAGCCCAGACAGTATTAGTTATGTGCTGATTGACCTTAAACTATTCTGCAGACAGGTTGCCTTGAAATTGTTTTTTAAAGACACACACAATTCTCCTGTTATCACTAATAAGACCATTTTTAAACGTAAAAGCAATTTTACACCTGGCTTTCCACATCATATTGAGTGTTTTTTAAAATTATGTGAGCAAGATTTTTACAAATTGTTTTCTAGTAAAATCAAACCATGTTTCTATAACCTTAATTCAGAAGAATTTGCCTCATTACAATATTTAAGGAACTGTAATGAAATCAATATAAAACCAGCTGATAAAGGTGGAGGGGTGGTTATATTAGATACCACTGAATACAATATGAATATGTCTTTAATGCTTGAGGATGATGCTACATATACTAAAGTGATGCTTCATGATATTCATAGAATTATTAGAAATGTGCATGATACACTTTATGACCTTCTCATGTGTGGACAAGTTAGTGAACAGATGTATAACTATCTTTTTATTGACAATCCCATTATACCAATAATTAAGGGATTACCTAAAATACACAAACATCAAGTGCCTATACCATTCAGACCAATTGTATCAGGTGACAAATGGGTAACTGCTAATATATCATCTTTTATTGAGTTTTTACTTAGACCTATAGTTGATTCTTTTTCTTCTATATTAAAAGATACCTATCAACTTCTGAATTATTTAACAGGTATACATCTTAATCCAAACAAACATGAGTATCTTCTAGTCACTTTAGATGTGAAAAACCTATTCACTTCTATACCTAATGATTTAGGAGTTGAAGCAATTAGAGGTCTATTAACAAAGCAGTCTTCTTTTAGCAACAACAGGCAGTTATTGATAGGTCAACGTTTAGACTTAGTACTCAACAATAATGCCTTTATGTTTCTAGACAGTTACTATTTACAACAATGGGGGGTGGCAATGGGCACTCCGTGTGCGAATACATATGCCAACCTGGTTGTTCTCAGCTGGGAGCAAAGTTGCCTATTCAGCCACCCCTCTTTTGCTCAAGTAAAAGTCTACAAACGTTTTGTAGATGATATTTTTATCATTTGAGAAGGCACAGAAATTGAATTTAAGAATTTTTTAACTTACTTAGAAACTACATCATCATTTCTTAAGTTCACCATGGAATGTTCCTATGAAAAGATACATTTTCTGGATACAACACTTAGTATCACTGATGATGGTTCTATTGTATCAACATTATATAGAAAGCCCACTTGGAAGAATACCTTGCTAACTTTTGATAGCATGCATCCCAGGCATGTTTTTCCAGGTATAATAAAAAGCCAATTTATTAGGCTAACTAAACTTTGTAAAAATAGTAATGATTTACATTTTGAAGCTGACTACCTGGAAAAACTGTTCATTGAAAGAGGTTACCATCCAAATTTAGTTAACAACATTAAAAATAGTATTATTAAGAAGACACCACTAACCCACCAGACTTTTATACCTCTGAATACAGAACACAGAGTTACAAAAGCCAATCATATGGCTATCACCTTGAATTATACTAGCAACATTAATCAGATAAAAGAGGTATATATTAACAACTGGAAAATTTTAATTATGGATTCAGATACTAAAACTATTGTAGGAAACAAACCTTATTTTACGTATAGAAATAGTCCGAATCTTAAACGAATACTATGTAATGATATACTTATTACACATCCTACACCCATCTTGAAGAGTAGAAGAACAGGTACTTTTCCTTGTTACAACTGCAATAGATGTAACTTTATTTCTGAGGTGCAAGAGTTTCAACATCCTAATCTAAATTACACTTTTCAACCAAGGTTTTTTGCAACTTGTGCTACAAAGAACCTAATTTACCTTGCAACTTGCAAAGAATGCCAGGCCTTTTATGTTGGGCTAACAAAGAGGTGTCTGAAGGACAGAATATATGGACACCTCTATGACATACAAAGAAAGAATGACCTTAATGCTCTAGCGAAACACATAATAGAATTTCCCTTGCACAAGTTTTGCTTCAGAGTTTTAGAGATAGTCACCATTAATAAGAGAGGTGGCAATAACACTACATATTTAAGTAATAAAGAATTAAAATGGATTTTACGATTAGGTGCCCACATACCTCCTGGCATTAATAGTTACGTATCTATAAAACCTGTTTTAGAAACAAGATGAACTTTTTCTCCTTCTTATTACCTGTCCTCAAGATACTTTATGGGTACTATATTTATGATGAATTTACTACATCTTATTTTATACGGAATAATAAAGTTTGTTGTTCTTACATATATTCATTTATTTATTAGATATTTATATAGTTATTCATCCACTTGCTCATATGCATTTTTATCCATTTACTAATTTATTAACTGATTTATGTAAATATTTAGTTATAGATTCATTATTTCCTATTTCCAGTATTTTCAGATCAAATACTTTTCATTTAATAATTTTTATGTATTTAATATATATTTCATTCTTATTAAATATCAAGACTTGACATACATTTAACTTATGAATTTATTGACAATTAGCAAAATTGATATGAACACCAGTGATGTGGTTCCCCCTCCCCCCCTTCCCTTCCATTTTTAGCCTACAACATTTTATTAAGAGCTTTATATTAAAAACCAGTTGATATCTTTTTAAAATATTTATTGTCCACACAAAACCAAGCAAGCTATTTTATTTTCATATCTCATTTTATATTTAATTGAAAGTGTATTTAACTGAATTTAAATTAAATTTTAATATGAATAAGTTGATATTTTCTGCTATCAATGCAAACTAAAACATGCCATTTCAGTTTGTCACCACAGTTTGTTTACAGCTGAATGTAAACCTAAGCTAATTGTTTTTAACTGAAAGTATTTCATTTAATTATTCTATTATGTTCATTATTTTTGGCGCCTTTTTCTAATATATAAACAAGAATTTAACATGATTATACATTGTCTGATGAAGCGTAGTAGATGCTACGCGAAAGCGCTCACTCAATAAACTTCTTTTTTGTTCTGATATTGGACTATTGCTGAATTACTTCAATCCGTTTTGCTGATTCTGCCTTCATTGACTACAAAGTTTCGTTACTTGATTCATTATTACCATCCTGCAGTTTCGTGGTGAGAGAACCTGGTATTTATTACCTTACATTACCTAACTTCCATGCCCTCCTAGCTGTCCACTCCCTAGATATTCTTTGTCTCACTGAAACCTGGTTAAAACCAGAAACTAAAGACACTGAAGTAACTCCTCCAGGATATAACATCCTTAGGTTAGATAGAAAATCCAAGAAAGGTGGTGGGGTAGCTGTATTATTTAAGTCCAACCTCACAGTCACTATTGACACCCAACAGCCTCCTCAGGTAAATAACGCTGAATTTCTCATCACCAAACTACAAATAAATAAAAATAAATGTAGATATATTGTCAACATCTATATTCCCACTGGAACATATTTTACACTGGCTAGCCTGCAATTACCCCCAAGAAACTATTGTCTTAGGTGACTTTAACATTGACTGGAACACCTGTTCCTCTGAAGCCCCCAGCAATCACATAAACCTCCATGGGTTTACTCAGACCATATCCTTCCCCACTAGGTATAGCAAAAGTAAAGACAAAGGTAGTATCCTAGATTGCATCCTGATCAATGGTGACCCACAGATGCACCATTCAGGCACACTACCCGATGACCCACGTGATCATTGCCTCACCTATATCATTAAATACAAAGCTGAGAACACCCATCTTCACACCTATAAAGTGACATGTAACAAAAAAATCTTTAACCTAGACAACTTCCTACATGATCTCAAGGCTTACAACTGGTCTGAACTTAAAAGACTCCCACTAGATGAGGCCGTGGCCTTCTTTAATACCAAATTCCTCAATATCCTTAACTCCCATGCCCCTATTTGCACCATCTGTGCCAAAACTAGAACTGCCCCATGGCTAACTAGACTTACAAAAACCAAAATAACTCATAGGAACAAGGCTTGGTCCACTTGGCATACTTCTAGAGACCCAATAG
This sequence comes from Protopterus annectens, assembly GCF_019279795.1. Taxonomy (NCBI): domain Eukaryota; kingdom Metazoa; phylum Chordata; order Ceratodontiformes; family Protopteridae; genus Protopterus; species Protopterus annectens. The sequence goes on from NC_056735.1 coordinate 1,744,029,547, forward strand.
ACCTCATGAGATACCGTCAAATAAGGAATGACACTAAAAAATCCATCATATCAGACAAACAAAACTACTATACCCACCTACAACAAAAGCATCAAAACAAACCCCAAAAGTTCTGGGCTGGAATAAATAACCTCCTCCATCCAGGCTGTACCACCACTCCCACCCCGTCAGTAGCCCTAAACAAAACACCAGTAGCAATCACTAACATATTCAATAGCTTCTTTACAGAAACTATCCAGACACTAGCCACCCAACTCACTTCTACCAAGCTTAACCCCCCGCCCTGCCCCTCCCTGCCTTATTTCAAATAACAATACCAACAGCCCAAATCTTCCCATGACTCATTTCTCCTTTAGCTTCCAACCTATCCCTACTACCCTCATCCGAGCCCTTCTCAAAAAACTTAAACCTACTTCTCTAGCAGCCGACCACCTCCCAGCTGAGTACCTGCAATTAGCTGCAGAGGCGATCACTCTCCCAGTCTCTATCCTCATTAATAGATCCATCTCTGAGGCAACCATTCCATTAATATGGAAAATATCACATGTAATACATAAAGGAGGCAGTTCCACAGAATTATGCAACTTTAGGCCCATAGCCATACTCTCACCTCTAGCAAAATTATTAGAAAAGTGTGTCCACATACAACTAATGCATTACCTTAACCATAATAAACTTCTCACAGACTCCCAGCATGGTTTCAGACCATACCATAGTACCTCATCAGCTCTCTTATCTTTCACCAGTGTCATCAATCTTAATTGAAACAACAACAAACTATCATCTGCACTCTTTATGGACCTCTCTAAGGCCTTTGATATGATCAACCATCAGCTACTGCTCAGTACCCAGAAAGCTGTCTTCCTGGACCATCACTGGTTTCAGTCCTATCTAAGTGGTAGACAGCAGGCTGTCTTATGGCAGGACAAGCTGTCATCCCATCTCCTGGTCACCCTAGGAGTCCCTCAGGGCTCTATACTAGGTCCCTTCCTCTTCTCTATCTTCATAAATGACCTTCATACCACCATTCCAAATGCACACTGTATCCAATATGCCGACAATTCCACCTTGATTTGCTCTGCCTCCTCTCAAACAAATCTCCTATTCCTAACCCAGAATACCTTTAACAATATTGAAAACTGGCTAGCTAATCGACAACTGCTCCTGAATCCCAACAAAACCAAGCTGCTGCTTTTCTCACCTACTCCTCGATCCACTCATCCATTTTTCACTATTAAGTATAACAATGGCAGAATCATATCCCTAGACAACCAAACTAAGCTCCTAGGAGTAATAATAGATACTAACCTCAAATTTGATGCACAAATCGACTACACTATTAAGTCCATTAACAAAAAACTAGGATGCATCTACAAGGTCAAACCTTTCTTCACCCATTTTGCTAGAGTTGCTATTGCACGAACCCATCTTCTCTCCACTCTCCTCTATGCCTCATTGGTATTTATGAACCTCTCTAAAGCTAACCTCAGCAAACTATCTTCCTGTTACTACCACATAGCTAGATTTGCAACAGGTATGGCATACAGGACTCACCACTGCAACAACCTAAGTCAACTTGATGGGCTGGAATTTCCTTCCCTTTTAAAGCTCAACCAGCTTACAGTATTACACAAAGTACTCAACCAACCTGACAATACCCCAACCCTCAAGAGCATTATCAGCCCACATAATGCTCTTAGGCCACTTCGTTCGTCCAACAAGCTGTCAGTCCTAACCCTAAAACCCAACAATACAGCAGCTGATTCCCTGTTTGCGAACTCAGTTGGTAAAATTTGGAACCTTCTTCCTGCAACTCTTACCCAAGAAACATATCTTCCCCTATTTAAAAAAGGCCTCAAAATATACTTTAAAACTAGCTGGCTCTGCCCCTGCCTAAACCCTGACTAACCCAATCCAACAACATCGTCTTTCTCTACCTATCAGGCTATCAGCAAGCAGATATTCCACTCATCTGTTGTGCCATGTCATAATGTACAGTTATTCCTGCTGAGTTTATCCTTTCTGTATACAGTAGTATTTTCCTATTGTGCTTTACATTTGTGAAAAGATCTATTTCATATATTTTTCTCGCTCTGTTAACTTGCAGCATGTGCCTGTGTATTCCTACTGTGTTAAACCTTCTGAAATGATGCATCTAAATCCTTTGGTCTCTTGGAATAGTAATGTAATATTATTATTATTTTTATGGAGCTTTTCTCCCCGGGCCTCCGCTGAAAATGGACATGTATCCAGTCGGAATATCTCGGTCAACAAATGTAAAATAAAATAAAAATAATAAAAATGTTAAACATATTTTGTATAGTATAAACCCATATGGCACAATTCAAATAGATGTTACATAATGCAGAAATAAAAGATTTTCATTAGGAAAATTACATCAGGTTAATTCAGTAAGTAGTAGGTTTTTTTTTTGTTAGGGAATTACAATGAGGTAAGGATTTAAAACATTAGGAGGTAGTGACAGGCAACAAAGTATGGAAAGTTAGGAAGAAAGTGTGATAAAATTAGGTTGGATGAGATCAAGAGCATTTCCATTCTGAAGTAAGGTGCGAGTGCAGTGAGGTTTTAAACAAGGAAAGACTGCTGGTGGTGCAGATGGGAGAAGGGAGAGAGTTCCTGAGGCGTGCAAGAGAGAATGACATCAACTGATTCTCAGTAGAATGTGTTGGTTTGTGCAATTTAATTAGGTTTTGGGAATTGGATCTTAGGAGTCTGTCTGGTTTATGCATATCAAAGGTATTTGCTAGGGAGGGGCAGAGAGATGGGTTATGAATGAGTTTGTGTGCTTGGATGAGCTGAGTGTATGTAAGGAAGTTTGGTAGTTCTAGCCAACTTAGTTTGTGAAGGGAGTTACAGTGGTGAGAAGAGGCTCTATGACCTGCTGCAAATTTGGATATTTTGTTATAACAAGGTGAGAGTTTTGTTTTGAGGGAAGATTGTAGGCTGGTTACGATAGATGCACCATATAAAAGGGATGGGATGAGGTATGTATTATTTTTATTATTAACATTTGTTAATGTCTGTTATGTACTTCACAGATAAAGATTCTAGTTGTCTACTGATGTACTATGTTCTTCATCTGTAAATATGTTGTAAGTAATTGCTATGTAAATTGTTAATTGCTATGTAATCCAATGTAACTACTGTCTGTTTATTTTAACTGTGGAGCTTTTCTCCCCGGGCCTCTGCTGAAAATGGACCTACGTCCAGTCGGACACTCCCGTTCAATAAATATAAATAAATAAATAAATAAAATAAATAAATATTAGCTAATGTAATCCTGGTGGTGGGAGAAATAAAGCGACTGTGGCGGTAGAGCATACCTAATTTTTTATGGGTTTTTTTGATAGTGCTATGATTTTTGCTTGTAGATGCTTATCAAATTTTACTTGATTGTCAATGATAATTCCTAGTAATTTTGTGTCAGAGACTAGTTCTAGGGGGGTATTATTATTGCTGATAATTATGAAGGAATGTTTGCCTAGGGAAGAGATTTTGGATGCATTGAATAACATAAATTTTGTTTTGGTTGCATTAAGGGCTAGATGGTTGTCAAGCATCCACTGTTCAGTGGAAGAGAAGGCGGTTTGTGTTAGATTGTTTAGAGTTGTGGTGGAAGGGGAGGAACAGATTATAGTAGAATCTTCGGCATATTGGATGAGACTGGAATTAGGAATGACTTGGAAGAAATCATTTATGAATATGTTAAATGTCAGGGGCCCTAGAATGGAACCTTGGGGGATGCCTGTGGATGTATTAAGGAAGGGCGAGGTAGCTTTTTTCCATTTAACTGCTTGTTGCCTGTTTGTGAGATAGCTTGAGAACCACTGGGTAGAGGAAGGGGATAGGTTAAGTTTAGAGAGTTTGGTAAGAAGGAGGTTGTGGAAAATAGTGTCAAATGCCTTAGAGAGGTCAAGGAAAAGAGTGGATACAAAGTGGCCAGAGTCGCAGGCTTTGTTGATTGTTTCTAGGAAGGAGAGGAGGGCAGTGGAGGTACTATGACCTGGTCTAAAGCCATGTTGTGTGGCAGTAAGAAGCTGATTACTGATGAGGTAGGGTAAGAGTTGTTGGTGTACACACTTTTCAAGTAGCTTAGAAATAGGGGATAGGATGGTGATAGGGCGAAAGTTTGGGATGTCATCATTATTAATGCCACCTTTATGGAGCGGAATAATAAAGGACTTCTTCCAGAGCTGGGGGACTTGGCTTTCTGAGATGGACTGATTAATTAGTATGCTGATAGGGAGAGCAATGGCTTCTGTGGCTACTTTTAGGAAGCAGGACAGAATTTCATCAGGGGCATTGGAACCAGGTTTTAATTTTAGGAGAAGTTTTTCAGTGGTGGATATAGAGATGGGATTGATAGAGAAAGGTGGAGGTTGGGAGCAAGGGATGCTAGGGGAGGAAGGGATAGGAGCACGCTGAGGAGGGGTTGTAGATGTGTTGGTGAAGGATGATGTTAGCTTGCTTATGGACTCTATGAAGAAAGAGATAAATTGGGTGGCCAAGTCCATGTCTGGGTTGGGGAAAGGGTTTTCTTTTTTTTTTTTCCTGGGTTGAGGGGAGATGAGATTCCTTTCCAAAATAGCTTGGGATTCGTGGTGTGGTTTGTTTGGAGAGTGGAGAAATAGGCTTTGCAGTCTAAGGTAATACGTTTTTTGACTTTATTTCATAGTGTTTTATATTTGTTTAGGGATATAGTAGTTTTATTTTTATGGCAACGTGTCCAGGCTTTGTCATGGAGTCGCATAGTAGCTAAGGTGTTTTTGTTTAACCAGGGTACAGGATTATTTTTTATGCGTTTTGTTTTTAGAGGGGCAAAGGAGTTGAGCAGGTTTGTGAAAGTAGAGAGTAGAGTTAAAGTAGGTTAGAGCATTATCTAGGGAAAAGGTTTTTAATGGGTTCCAGTTTGTGTTTTTAGTGCATTTGAGAAGGTTTCAGCATTGAAGTTCTTTAGGCAACGAGTGGAAATATAGGTGTGAGTTAGTTGTATAGAAGAGGGGAGACAGTGGGCAAAAGTGGGGAAATGGTCAGCTAGTGGGTCTTGGAGAATACCACTATCAGAGATATAGTGAGGATGGGATACTAGAATCCAGTCTATTGTAGTTCCAGTGATGGAGTTCTTGGAAGGCCTGGTAGTGGAATTGATTAGTTGTGTAAAGTTATATAAGTTAATATTGAGTGAGTTAGTGGGAGATTGGATTGTGGCCCAGTTTATGTTCATGTCCCCCAGGATTATGGTTTCATGAGTAATGTTGGTAGAGACCCAGGAGAGAATATCTTCAAGGGATGAGATATTGTCACCAGGGGGAATATAGAGGGAGAGAACAAATATGAATTCATGCTTGTTTAGGTGGAGTAGGGCTGGTATTATTTCTGCCTTGCCAAATTTGGGAAAGGGTTTGGTATAGGGGGTGACTAAGAGGGATGCTGAGTAAAGGAGTGCTACACCACCTCCCTTTTTTTGTGTTCTGTCATTCCTTAACATGCGGTAGTTGGGAGGAGTTATTTCAGAATCTTGTATGTGGGGCTTAAGCCCAGGTTTCTGAGATGGAGAGAATATTGGGCTGGTTATGTAAAAGCCAGGCATGAAGATCTGGAATTTTGTTACATAGGCTCTGAGCACTTAGAGCTGAGAAGTGGAGGGGTTTGCCTGTTGCTTGGGGGTTGGATGCAGTGTGGTAGAGGGGCCTAGGTTTGGGTGGATGTCCCCGGAGAGAAGGATAGAGGTAAGATGATGGATGAGGTATTTGGTTTGTTTGGGGTGTAGTAATCAGGTAGAGAGATTTGTGGACATTAGACTATTGTAGTTGGGAACAGTGTTTTTAGAGTTAGGTAAGAGTCTATAGGGGAAGACCATGCTAGTATTGAGGGGGTAGATATTGGGAGATATATGAGTAACAGCAGATGTGTACTTTGTAGAGGATTGTGTAGTGGTGTGAAATGGGGGGAGTGGTTTGCATTAGTAGGTTGGGTGATATAATTTAGATAAGTTAAGGTAATTAGAAGTATTATTTCAGTAAGTATGGATAGTGATTTGAGGGTAATGATGTTGGTTATTAGAGTAGAAGTAGGGGGTGAGTTAAGCTGTGAAGTTAGTTTGGGTAAGAGATTATGGTTTAGGTTGATTGTTTAGTAGTTTATCAGGATAAGTTTTGTTTGGCAGTAAACTCTGAAAGGTAGGCTTACTATAATGGGTGAACTGTGGGAAGAGATTTTGGGGTATGATGGGTAGTTTGGATTGGATGGTGAAAGGGGTGGGAGTGGCTAGCTAAGTATAAGTGTAGGGGTATTGGGGTGGGTGAAATCTGGGGGTTCGGTAGGGGAGTGGAGTGAGCCCGTAGGGTGAATGGAGCAGGTAGAGCCAAGGAAAGGAAGAATCAAGGTCATCAGTGAAAAACAATCATTGGAGTGTAATGTAAGTTCAGACAAAAGTATGCAAGGGGTAAGGGATATTCTAACAGTGGTATAGGGAAAGCATTAGAGTGGTTCAGAGAGGTAAAATATGGCACCACAGGAAGGAAGGCAAAGTTAAAGAGTCTGGGAGAGGGGTTGGAAAGAAAAGAAAGTGAAAGAAACTGGGGAGGGGTTAAAATAGAGACTGGAGAGGGATATCACAGTGGCCTATTCGGTTGGAGCCAGTACTGACAGGGTCATGTCAGCAGTGTGAAACAGCACTGAAACAATTAGAAAGGAAGCAACTGTGAAAATCAGATCTGAAGAGGGAATGAGAGCAAGCCAGAGATGAAAATGTTGCAGATATAAGTTTAAAAACAGGAAACAAAGGGAACAGAAGATATACCAGGGGTTAAATAACACACTAGAGTGTGGCAACATTAAACCTACATATACTGGAACTATTGAGAGTTAAAACAACATTAAACTAAAAGCTATTGGTACTATTAGTTAAAACAGGAATGTGGTAGACTGCTGGTATTGTGTTGCCGCCTGGTGGCCAAAGTAAGTTACTCCAGCCAGAAAAAACTAACCTATGTGTATGCTCAATCTGCCCTGTAGTAATACTTTAAATAAGGAGCAGTTGACTTTTTTAAAAGCAGATCGTTTTAAAAACAGATTCGAAGTGTGGATAAATTGCAATAGAAGAAACACCTACAGTTAGAAAGCTGCACTTTTTAGTTTGTTTTTGGAGCTGCTTCAGGCAGGTAACTTAAGCAGATTTATACTCTTTCACAAGGTATTTTGCTGGGTGAGTCTGTTGGCAGGGGATGACCCCAGAATGTTTAACCCGTCAGGAGAAGAGTTAGAAAGCTGAGCTTTTTAGTTTGTTTTTGGAGCTGCTTCAGGCAGGCAACGTAAGCAGATTTATACTCTTTCACAAGGTATTTTGCTGGGCGAGTCTGTTGGGCAGGGGATGACCACAGAGTGTTTAACCCATCGGGAGAAGCTTCTAAAGCCAGAGAGCACACAGGCAGGGGAGAGTAGAAGCTTCCATGTGGATTGCACAGAACGCTAGAAGGATTTATAGGATTATAGTTAGTTAGGCTTAACTGTATTGGCCAGACTGCAACAGTGAAGAATTAAAAAAATGAAAGTAAAACATCATGGGCATTCTGAAGCAATGTACTTGAAACACTGCTATTCCCTTAAGAGGTCTCTTACATATATCTCTTTAGCCTCCCCTACAGGAAGTTTAAGGTAATATACAGTGAAGAGTCTAGCTTTCTTGGGTCTTCTAGTTTTTACTAATGGTTCTTAGAGTCACCTTTTTATACTATACTTCAGATGTTATTTGAGATATTTAGCAATTACCTTAATGTCAAGGGAATCAGGATTGTCTTAAATTTCTCTGTTGCTATAATTTGGGCAAAAATCCACTTATGATTTACTGACAAGCTCTGGAAAAGTGCAATATATTTGCCTGAATGCCCTAGTAAAGATGTAGACAGTGAAACAAAAAAGACATGGACCTTCAGAAGGCATGTAACTGAAACAGTGGCATGTTCTTGATACCCAATTTGCATATCTCCCATGGACCACCACTGTAGGAGATTTAAGGTATTAGTGAAGACTCAAACTTTGCAGGTCATTCTTGTAATTTTTTATTAAATGTTTTATTTCTGTGAGATTCTTACCTTTTGCTTAGATATTATTGGGATATTTTTCAGTCAAACTATTGTTACAGACATCAGGCTTGTTTTTAAGTTCTGAATTTCTAAAATACGTTCAACAATCCTCATTTTGTTGTACTGGCAAGCTAAGAAAAAGGGCAAAGCATTGCATGTCTCCAGCTAGTGAGGTTTAGCTTTATTGGACTGAATGCACCAGTAAAAATTGAAAGCAAAAAGTTTTGGGCATTCAGTAGTCATGTAGCTAAAACACTGATATTTCCTTATGGGATCATTTGCATATATCCCATAGGACTCTGATACAGGAGGTTTAAGGTGTTACACAGGGAAGACTCAATTTTTCCTGGGACTTTCATGTAGTTTTGCTAAATGCTGTGTTTGTGTGACATTTTCATTCTTTGCTTTGGATGTTATATAGGATATCTTGCAATTACCCTGATGTTATGGATATTTGGCTTCATTTTAAGATCTGTTTTCTAAAATATGGCCAACAATCCATTTGTACTGTACTGATAAGCTCAAACAAGGATCAAAATAAGGCACATCTGCTGCTAGTAGTGTTGGCTTTACTGGCATGAATGCATCAAAAAAGTCTTAAAGGTAAAGTAGAATTTCAGATTTACTGAGACTTTATTGCTGTTTTTACTAAATGATTTGATTTTATATTTTGTTGCGGATGTTATTAGGGATAGTTGCATTTACCCTAATGCTATATATATCAGGCTTATTTTCAAGCTCTATGATTCCAAAATATGGACAACAATCTACTTATGTTCTACTGAGAAACTCAGCAAAAGGGTGAAGCATGGCATATGGACTGCTAGGTGTGTTTGGCTTTATTGGCATGAATGCTCCAGCAAAGACTTAAAAAGTGAAAGTAAAAAGTCACAGGCTTTCAGAAGTCATGTAGCTGTAAAACTGGTATGTCATTAAGAGGTCATTTGCATATATCCCATGGCCCTATACTGCAGGCTGTTTAAGGTATTATATAGTGAAGGCTAGGTTTGCTGGATGGTTCTTATAGTTTTTAGCAAATGGTTTATCTGTGTGACATGTTTACTCATTGCATAGGACATTATCTGGGATATTTTGCAGTTATAGTGTCATGGACATCAGGCTTGTTTTAAGCTCTGTGTTTCTAAAATATAGTCAGCAATCCATTTATGCTATACAGACAAACTCAGAAAAAGGGGGGAGACATGACATGCTTACTGTTAGTGTGGCTTGGCTTCGTGGCCTCCTTAATGTACTAGTAAACACAACCCAAAACCTTAAGGGTCCACAATGTAGCCCTGTTAGTCCATCTTTACTAGCCTGTATCTCTTTTAAATTATATATATAACTACTTGCTTGCTTTATTTTGCCTATAAACGTCAGTGTATTTACTTGCTTCAGTTTTGTCATTGTATTAGTTTATGTACCTCTGTTCTTGGAGCTTTTCTCCCCGGGCCTCCACTGAAAATGGACATGTATCCAGTTGGACTAGCCCGGTCAACAAATGTAAAATAAAATAAAATAAAAATAAAAATAAATAATTGAAAGTAAAAATCATGGGCATTCAGAAACCATGTATTTCAAACATTGGTATTTTCTCAGCAGAAAATGTACATATATCCGGGATATCCCAGAGGCTTGTACTACAAGAAGATTAAGGTATTATGTGGTCAAGATTCTACCTTTGTTGGGTCTTTCTTATATTTTTTACTAATTGGCTTGTTTGTGTGACCTTTTTACCCTTTGCTTTGCATGTTATTTGGTATATTTGGCTATCACGCTTACTTAGAGATATCAGGCTTGTTTTTAAGCTCAGCATTTCTAAAATATTTATTTATTTATTTATTTTTATTTTACATTTGTTGATCGGGATGGTCCGACTGGATACATATCCATTTTCAGCGGAGTCCCGGGGAGAAAAGGTCCAGACACATAATAATTTACAAATTTTAGGTAGATAGCATTAAGTAACAGTGAATACAGAAAGAAAAAATAGAAAGTACAATAATTTCAGTTTAGAACATTTATTTATTTATTTTATTTTACATTTGTTGACCGGGCTAGTCTAACTGGATAAATGTCCATTTTCAGTAGAGGCCCGGGGAGAAAAGCTCCAAGCATGAACACTAACAAAGTTAACAATATATAACAAAGACATGTATAATAACAGTACAGAGGTACAATTGACTAAAGACATTATGTTAAAAGATTAAACTAAGTAAAAAATAACAAGTACACTAAGCACAAGCTGGGTATGGGCAAACAGAGTCAGGTCCTTACATTTATCCTATTACTATGAGAAAAAAAGAGAAATCAGTAGATTTGGAGGTATAGGTTAGGGGAGAGGGGAAGGGGTATGAGCAGGAGGGGAAAAGTTTCAGTCTGGGTTAGCACAAGGACAAAGCCACTGAGTTTTAAGATGTTCTTTAATATGCTTTTTGAATAGAGAAGTAGAAGCTAGAGTAGAAAGTTCAGGAGGGAGCTGATTCCAGTTTTTACCTATAGTGTTTGAGAAAAGTGAGTCACCAGCTTTGTTGTTAGATTTAACTGACGAGACCAGGAGTTTATTAGCAGAACATAGTGTAGCTAGGTTTTTATATGGTGTAATCAGATTAGTGAGGATAGGGGTGTTATTGGGGTGGTATAGGATCTTTTGAGTGATAAGTAAGTGTTGACAGAGTATATGGTTCTGCAATTCTAGCCATCCTAGTTGTTTAAGGTTAAGGCAATGGTGAGTCTGAAATGGAGAGCTTGTGATAAATCTAGCTATGCTATTATAACAGGTAGAAAGTTTTGAGATATTATTTTTAGATAGGTTTGTATAAATAGCTGAGGCATAGAAAAGGGTGGAAATGAGGTGGGTTTGGGCAATAATTTTCCTGGCTGTGGGGATAAGGAAGGGTTTAATTCTATAGAAGGTTCCAAGTTTTTTGTTAACAGTCTTTATGGTGGAGTTAATATGGTCATCATAGTTAAGACGGTTATCAATTGTAACACCTAGTAGGTGGGTGGTAGTATCAGGGGTTATGTTTTTAGCATTGTTAGAGGTAATAGAGAAGAATGGAGTGGGTGATTTATGAGATGGAGTAAAAAGCAGTAGTTTTGTTTTTTTGGGATTAAGCAGGAGGCAATGTTGCATAAACCAGTTTTCTACATTTTGGAAAACAGTTTGGGTTAGGGACTGGAGGGAGGCTATGTTCTTAGCAGTACAGATTAAGGTTGAGTCATCTGCATATTGGATGCAGGTGGCTAGAGGTATGTTCATATGGAGGTCGTTGATAAATATGGAAAAAGAAGGGGACCTAAGATAGAGCCTTGTGGGACTCCAATATTTACTGGAAGTAATGAAGACAGTTTGTTGTCCCAAAGTACTGCTTGCTGTCTGTTTAGAAGATAACAACTAAACCATTGTAATGCTAGTGGATCAAGAGAATGATGCTTTAGTTTATGTAGAAGTAAGTTATGGTTAACCATATCAAAGGCTTTTGACAGGTCTATAAATAGCGCAGAGGAAAAGGAGTTAATGTTACGATTTTTATTTATAGAGTCAGTGAAGGATAGAAGGGCAGTTGTTGTGCTGTGGAATGGTCTAAAGCCATGTTGGCAGTTGGCTAGTAGATTATTTTGTAATAAGTGGTTGAGTAGTTGTTTGTGAATACATTTTTCCATTATCTTGGCTAATGGGGAGAGTAAGGCAATAGGTCTATAGTTAGAAAGCTCTATAGAAGATCCACCTTTATGAAGAGGGATGATTCCATATGGTAGGGATTTTGCCTTCAGAGATAGTTCTGTTAATAAGGATAGATATGGGGTAGTCTATAGCTTTTGCGGCAATTTTTAGGTATTCAGATGGGAGATGGTCGGCAGAAGGGGTGCAAGGTTTCAGTTTTTTAAGTAGCTTGTAGATAAGAGATGTAGGAACAGGGTGTATATGAAAGGTAGGAGGTGAAGTCTTGGAGGTATTAGGTGGGAAGGCAGTAGGTGGAGGAAGAGAATTGGCTAGGGATTGAATGGCTTCTGTAAAGTAGTTATTAAAGGCATCAGGGATCAGGTTGGAATTATTATGGTTGAAACCTAATGGGGCAGGAGTAGTAGAGTGACCTGGCTGAAGAAGTTTGTTTAACCCTGACCAAAATTTTTGTAGAGTTTGTTGAGTGGATTGTTGGAGGTGAAGGAAGAAGTCTTTTTTGTCTCTAAGAGTGTCCTTCTTGGTGGCATTTCTTAATTGTTTAAAGAGGAGGTGATCAGATGGGCATTTGGTAGCCCTCCATTTAGCCCATAGGAGCATTTTTTGCTTAGTTTGTTTAGTAAGCCATGGGGCAGATTTTTTTTTTATTCTAGTGGAGTGGTAAGGTGCATGGTAGTCTAGTATTTGAAGAAAGTTAGTGTTGAAGTAGGTCACAGCCTCATCAAGTTCAAGATGGGTCAGTGGAGACCAGTCACATGCTTGCAATTCGTTAAGGAAACTATCTGGGTTAAAGAATTTTTTTGAGCGGGAAATTTTGAGATTATGAGTAGTTGGGATATGAGGTTTTTGTCTGATTATGTAAGTGAGCATATGGTCAGTGATATTGTCGGGAAGGGTTCCTGGAGTATAATTGCTAGGGTGGTTATTAATAAGGATCCAGTCAAGAGTAGATTCTTTCCTGTTAGGTTTGTGGATTCTAGTAGGAGTGGTTATAAGTTGAGTGAATCCAAAGAGATTTAAGTAGTTAGTAGGGTTCAGGGAATTGCAGGTAAGCCAGTCTATGTTGAAGTCACCCAGTACAATGTTTCTCCTGTGGTAGTTGGGTAGACAGGTAATTAAGTAAGTTTTCGAGAATAGTAGTATTTTTACCATGGGGAAGATACATACAAATTAGGTAGATAGATTTGGAGTTGTTTATTTGGAGTTTGGTAGACAACATTTCAGATTTGGCATCTAATGATGGTAGTTCATTAAAGAGGGAAAACCGGAGATTAGATTTATAGAGAATGGCTATGCCTCCACCTTTTTTGGTTTTGCGGTCACATCTAAGGATACTATAACCTGGAGGGGTAATTTCCTGGTCTGGGGTAGCAGGTTTTAGCCAGGTTTCTGTAAGACATAGAATATCAAATGAGTATAAGTCCAGGAGTGCGTGCAGGTGGGAAATTTCATTGTTGATACTTCTAATATTAAGGTGGGCTATCAGAAGGGAATTAGGTGCTTTAGCTAGTATAGAATGTTTAGGTAAAGTTACATTGTCAAGGCTATTGTTATTGTCATTGTTGGGACCAGGGTTTGGATGAATATCTCTGTGTAAGTAGAGGAGATATTGGAGATAATGTGGGAATTTAAAGATTTTGTGGGAATTGTTAAGAATTTTTTTGATAGAGAAGTACGTCACATGAGTTGTTCTGTGATATTTTGGTAGTATATAATTTGAGGTAGAGGTGATGTTACTGTGATTAAGGGTGAAGATGAAAGAAGATGATAAAGTTTATTGGAAATGTTGATTTTGTTCAAGTGGAGTAAGATTTTCAAAGAAGGTGAGAGAATAAGGTATGGTCAGTGAGGCTATTGTGGTAGTTAAAAGTAACGTGTGTCAAATTAGTTGTGAGAGTTGGGGCCATGTTGGTGAGTAGATGTAGGTGAGTTCAGCTTGTGTGAGTTGGTGAGGTTGAAAAAAAGATAAGGTTGTTTTAGGAGAATGAGGGAGGTTTATAATATACAATAAATAAATTAATGGAGGTTGAAAAGGAGGTGGAATGGGAGGTAGTTAGTATAGAGGATGGTAAGGATAGGTAAGATAGGAGTAGTTCATGTGAATGGTAATGTGAACTAATTGGATAAGAAAGAGATAGGGGAGTGGCTTAAAGATGTGGAGCTATGTGATTGGTTAAGAAAAAAGGGGAGTGTTTAAGTGAGGTATATGGCTAGGACCACTGGGGGTGGGTGGGAATTGGGGGTAGGGTAGGGGAGTGGAGTGAGCCCGTAGGGCGAACGAAGCGGGGCAGACCCAGGTAAGGTGAAAGCAGTGAGAAGAAACAATCAGTAAGGTAGAAGGTAAGAACAGGAGGCAGTATGTCAAAAGGCAGAAGTTGAGAGTCTGAGGAAGGGGGAAGTAGAAAAGAGGGGAAACCTGGGAGAGTAAGGGTTAACCTAGGAGTAGTAGAGGTGGAAAGGAGGGTTAGGTAAAGGGTTTATAATGACTATGGAACGAGATAGGTGCAAGGTATAAAGGACTATGGAAGAAGATGGTAAAGGGGAAGAGTGCAACAAGCTGAAAGAGTTAATGTAGGAGGAAGGAAGATAAATAAAGTGGGATTAGAGGTAGGTATAGACTGCCATCTAGTGGCCAAAGCCTGTAAGTGCCTTGTAAAGAGATTGCAGTAGTTGGATAAAAATAAAAAGAAAAGTAATGGAGAAGGGAGAGTTTAGAGGGGCACTACAATACAGATTGTGGGCTGCAGTACATACAAGCTGATTACAGGGATAGCAGAATACATCCATCCATGAGGCATGAGACATACTTTAAGCTGTGGTAGTAGGTAAATGTTACCTTATTACCTAGGGTTTAGGATATTTTATTTAGGCAATAAAACCTAGATTAGTTAATATGATTGATCAACTTGTTTGGATGGGCTGTTAGGGTAATTTGTTTGAAGTTAAAGTGAGGTGGAGGGGGTGTAAGGGGTACTAGTCAGGGTTGGTACAGGGACATAACCAATGTGACTTAAGGTGGCTTTTAAGTTTGTGTTTAAATACTGTTGGCAAACAATGTATGGTCAACGGTCTGCTTATGTTGTACTGATGAGCTCAGGAATAGATCAAAACATGGCATTTCTACATCTAGTGGGTTTTTGTTTACTGGCTTAAATTCTCTAATGACCACTTTAAAATTAATGTAAAAAAGACAAGGGCATTCAGAAGCCATGTAGCTAAAACACTGGAATGCCCTTAAGGGCTTATTTATATATATATCATGTGCCTCCACTTAAAGGAAGTTTATTATTATATAGTGAAGTATCTAGCTTTGCTCTGTTTTATATTTTTTACATAATAGATGGGTGACCTTTTTACTCTTTGCTTTCAATGTTATTTGGGATATTTTGCAGTCACCATAATATTATTGATCATCAGGCTTGATTTTAAGGTCACTGTATAAAATATACCCAATTTAGTCATTATGCAGGACTGATGAGCTCAGAAACGGGGTGAAGCATGACATGTTTACATCTAGTGTGCTTTGACTTTTTTTTTTTGGCCTGAACAGACTAGTAAACACTTTAAAAAAGTGAAGTAAGAAGTCCTGGCCTTTTTAGAAACAATGTAGCTGAAACATTGTCATGTCCTTAGGGATCATTTATATATATCCCATGGTCTGTCAGTACAGGTTTAAGGCAGTACACAGCAAAGACTCTAGCTTTGTTGGGTCTTCCACTAGTTCTTACCATAAGGTTTGTTGTATGACATTTTTACCCTTTGCTTTGGATGTTATTTGGGGGAGCACTACAAGTGCTAGAGGCCCAAGTGTTCATGCTCAAACTCAAATATGAGCTCCTGTAAGCAGTTTCAGCAGCTTACCCAAGCACATTATTTAAGTCTTAGTGTGCCAAGTCTTAGTCAGCCATAGTGAGGAAATCAGAGGGGGTTGGGGTGTGGATTAGAGCAACAGTCAAAAAGGGAGTTTAGGTTTAGGGAACAGGAGGGTGATTTCTGGCTTAAGGAGCAGGAAGGGGGCTTTACGGCTGCTGAGCAAGAAGGGAGACTTAGGGTTAGGAAATGAAAAGGGAGTCTTAAGCTTAGGGACAGGAGGAGAATTTTAGGTAGGAGATGAAAAGGAAGTATTAAGGTTAGGGGCAGGAGGACAATTTTTGGTTTAGGGAGTGGGAAGGTCATCTTAGAGTTATGGATCAGGAAAGGATTTTAAGGTTTATGGAGGAGGAAGGGAGTTTTAGGGTTAGGGTACTGATAGGGATAAACATTGTTATATGATAGTGAGTTGGGAGGGCTAAGTAGTGGGAGTATGTCGATACATTGACACCTTCCCTCATGAAGTCAAAAACTTTGAGAAACTTTCACCAAAAGCAGTTTCTGTAAAATTCAGAGTAAATTGTTTTCCTCATGTGGGAGGATCCCCCACACCTCCTGAAGTTAAATATATCTACTCTGAGGTCACATAACTGTGGAGAAAAGGGAATTCTCCACTGTTGATGAAAGTGCTATCGATGAAATATTTTCTCTGAAATGGCAGCTGCTGAATGAGCTTCTCTAAGTAGTTAAAGGAAGTTGAGTTAGTGAAATTTGAGCATTTGCCTTTTCGAGCAAATGGCAGTGAGCAAGTGTGTCACAAACTATTAGCAAGTGACCATCTGTAGTAGACTCATTATTTGGTGTATTTTTCAGTCACCCTTATGTTATGTGCTATTAAATATGGTCAACATCACTTATGTACGTATGAGCTCAGAAGAACAACAAAACATGTCATGTCTACAGCTAGTGGAGTTTGGTATTATTGACCTGAATGCACTATTAAAAACTTAAAAAGTGAAAGGAAAGGGTAAAAGGCACTCAAAAGATATGAAGCTGAAACGCTAGCATTTTCTTAAGGAGTCGATTGCATATATCTCATGGGCCACCACTACAAGAATTTAATGTATCACACAGTGATGACTCTAACTTTGCTAAATCCTTTTTGTAATTTCTTTGCTAAATGGTTTGTGTGACCATTTTCCTCTTTGCATTGGATGTTGTTTGGAATAATGTTATGGGCATCGGATTGTTTTCAAAATTCTGTGTGGCTAAAATGTAGCCAAGAATTCAGTTATGCTGTACTGACAAGCTCAGGAAAAGCATGAAACACAGCATGCCTACAGCTAGTAGAGTTTGGTTTATTGGCCCGAATGCTCCAGTACAGACTTAAAAAGTGAAAGTAAAAGCCATGTAGCTGCAACACTGGTATGTCTAAAGGGGTCATTTACATATATCCCATAGGACTCCACTACAGGTGGTTTAAAGTATTGCACAGAGAACACTGGTATATCTTAAAGGGGTCATTTACATATATCCCATAGGACTCCACTACAGGAGGTTTAAAGTATTGCACAGAGAAAACTCCAGCTTTTCTGTCATATTTGTAGTTTTTACTAAATGGTTTGTCTGACCATTTTATTCCTTGCTTTAGATGTCATTTGGGATATTTTACAGTCAGTTTAATATTATGGACACCAGGCTTGTTTGTAAGATCTACTTTTTTAAAAGATGCTTGACAAATTGTGATGTTATGGGCATTCAGAAACCACATAGCTGAAACATTGGTGTATTCTTAAAGGACCATTTACATATATCTTGCTGGCCACCACTACAACAGGCTTAATGTACTTCACAGTAAAGACCATTTTTGTAGTTTTTACTAAATGATTTGTCTACGTGACCTTTTTACTCTTTTCTATGGAAGTAATTTGAAATATTTTGCAGCTGACCTAATGTTATGGGCATCAGGTTTGTTTTTAAGCTTTGTATTTAACACACACACACACACACACACACACACACATATATATATATATATATATATATATATATATATATATATATATAAACAATCCATTTATACTGTACCGATAAGCTCAGATCAGGGGTAAAACATAGCATGACTGTTGCAAGTGGAATTTGGCTTTACTGGCCTGAATGCACCAGTAAAGAGTTAGACAAGTGAAAGTAAAAAGTCATGGGCATTCTGAAGCCATTTAGCTGAAATACTGGTATGTCATTAAGAGGTAATTTGCAATCCAATGGACCTCTACTGCAGGAGGTTTAAGGTAACACAAAATGAAGATATTAGCTTTCCTGGGACTTTCTTGAATTTTTACTAAATGGTTTACCTATGTGAAATATTTGCCCTTTGCTTTGGGTATTATTTGGGATATTTTGCAGATTCTATAATGTTATGGACATCAGGCTTGTTTTTCAGTTCTGTGACTCTAAAATATGGTGAAAAGCACATTTATGCTGTACAGACAAGTTTAGAAAAAGGATGAAATGTGGCATGTATACAGTAAGTGGAGTTTGGCTTTATTGGCCTGAATACACCTGAAAGGCTTACAAAAAGTAAAAGTAAAAAGTAACCCATGTAGCTGTGAAATATGACCAGCAATCTACTCACACTATTCAGATGAGTTCAGAAAAAGAGCAAAACATGGTATGTACATGGATTGTACCTTTGCTGGCCATTTCTTGTAGTTTGTACATGGTCAGTCTAATGTTATAGAGAGTAGGCTTGTTTCTAAACCCCGTCTTTTAAAGATATATCCAATACTCAATTTATGCTGTACTGATAATCTAAGAAAAAGGGCAAAACATGGCATGCCTACAGCTAGAGGGTGTAGTTTTATTGGTCTGAATACACCAGTAAATATTTAAAACATGAAAGTAAAACTGCATGGCCATTTGGAAGTCATGCAGCTGAAATGCTGGTATTTGATTAAAGGGTTGTTTGCTTATATCTCATTGGCCTTCACTTCAAGAGGATTAAGGTATTAGACCATTCTTTGTAGTTTGAAGTAAACTGGTGTCTGTGTGACATTCTTACCCTTTGTTTTTGGATATTGTTTGGAATATTGTGCAGATACCATAATGCTATGGACACTAGGCTTGTTTTTGCAGGAACCCTAATAATTATTTATATATTTGTTATGATGAATGAATATACATTTCAAAGTTAAGCTGATGTTATGCAAAAATTTCTGTGATTGTATGGAGCTTTTCTCCCCGGGCCTCCAGTGAAAATGGGTCTTTGGGTCCAGTGGACTTTCCCGGTCAACAAATGTCAATAAATAACAATAAAATGACCAAGTTAGTGGACTAGGCATTCACTCACAACCCAGTCAAGTGACAAAAACTGACAATATGTACAAAACATTGAAGGAGAAAGAGACAATAAGTGCAAAACAGAGAAAGAGAACAGTAGAAAATTATAGTAAAGCAATATAGGAGCTACAATATTTGCAATAAAATTGTCATAACAGTAGCTTCAGATATGAGCTGGTCCTTTATTTTGGTTTTCAATGTTTTCACTGACTATTTATTTATTTATATTTATTTTATTTATTTTACATTTGTTTACTGGGATAGTCTGACTGGATATATGTCCATTTTCAGTGGAGGCCCGGGGAGAAAAGCTCCAATTAGACAGATTACAAAGATAACATTTAAAAAATATAAAATATAAAAAAGTATAAAAACAACATTTACAACAAAGAATAAAAAACAAAGTGAGTATGTACAATGGTTTGTGGTGTTCCCTAATAGAGATACACAATTCACATGGTCAGACACAATTAAAAGCAGGAGACATTAGATAGCATACTGAGCTTGGTGAAATAGTTACCTGTTTGATATTTAGAGATTCTCCTTTCAGTATTTAACTTAATCAGGACTAGTACACAGACAGAGCCAGTCCATTTTGAGATACTGTTTGAGGTTATTTTTGAATAGACATATGGAGGATTGTAGGGTTATATGGTTTGGCAATGAATTCCAGGTTTTGCCAACAAAATTTTGTGCGCTATTTGGAGTTGATTGAATTGAATTAGACTGGGCAGTTCGAGCCACTCTAGTTGTTTCAGGTTCTGGCAGTGGTGGGTTCTGTAAGTGGAGCCAGTGGCGAATCTGGCAATTTGGTTGTAGCTATGGGAGAGCTTACCTAATTCTGATTCATTGAGGTTTGAGAGTACCGGTGAGGCATATAGCAGAGTAGAGAATAGGTGTGACTGGACGATTGCAGTCTTAGCCAGTGGGGTTAAAAATGTTTTGTTTCTATACAGTGACCCAAGCTTCTTATTGATGGTCTGTATGGTTTTGTTGACCTGTAGGTCAAATTTAGGATTATTGTCTATGATAACCCCTAGAAGTTTAGTGTGTTGATCTGGGGAGATAGTGGTACCATTGTTTGATGTGACAGAAAAAGAAAGTGTGACATATTTTCTGGTGGGGGTGAAGAGTAGAAGTTTAGTTTTATTGGGGTTCAGCAGTAGGCATTGGTTGGCGAGCCAGTTCTCAATAGTGTTGAGTGTATTTAGGGTTAGGGCTTGCAGTTCGGATGGGGAGGTAGCTGAGCAGATTAGAGTGGAATATTCTGCATATTGAATGCAGGCAGCTTTAGGGATAGCAGTATGAACGTTGTTGATAAAAATAGAGAAGAGTAGTGGACCCAGTATGGAGCCTTGAGGGACACCAAGTGTGAGAAGTAGCTGGCTGGAGAGTTTGCCCTGCCATAATACTGCCTGTTGTCTACCAGTCATGTAGGATTGGAACCACTAGATTGCGTGCTTATTGAGGAAAATAGATTTGAGAGTGATAATGAGAAGTTCATAGTTGACCATGTCGAAGGCTTTTGCTAGGTCAAGAAAGAGGGCAGAGGATAGCCTATTGTTATTCCTATTTTGGTTTATGATGTTAGTAAAGGAAAGGAGGGCTGAGGTCATACTATGGTTTGGCCTGAAGCCATGCTGGGAGTTGGATAGTAAGTTATTCTGTGTAAGGTATTGCATTAGTTGCCTGTGTACACATTTCTCCATTATTTTGGTTAGGGGAAAAAGAATGGCAATGGGTTTATAGTTGGATACGTCTGTAGAACTTTCACCTTTGTGGAGTGGGATGACGTGGGATATTTTCCAGAGGGAGGGGATAGTGCTTTCGGATAAGGTTCTGTTGACTAGGATAGACATGGGATATGCAATGGCATTTGCCGCTATTTGCAGGTATTCTGTAGGGAGGAGGTCAGCAGCGAGGGTGGTAGGTTTTCATTTTTTTATGAATGTTTTGATAAAACTAGTGGATACTGGTTGGAAGCTAAATTGGGGTGACTGATGGGTTGGTAAGGGAAGTGGTTTAGTTTTGTGGGGGTTAATTGATTTGCTAGGGATTGTATTGTTTCAGTGAAAAAGTTATTATAAGCGGCAGTTATGGTCTCAGGGGAGCTATGAGTGTGGTTAGCTGGGGTTGGGGTGGTAGAATGACCTGGATGTAGAAGTTGATTTAGGCCTGCCCAGAACTTTTGAGGGTGTTTTTGGATTTTTTTGTAAGAGATTTTGGTAAAAGCTTTTTTTGTCTAGTAAAACAGATTTTTTAGTATCGTTCCTGAGTTGACAATATTTTAAATGGTTAAGTGGGTCTTTAGTTGATCTCTAGCTGGCCCAGGCTTTGTTCCTAGTTTTGATTTTAGATTTGGTATCCTTTGTGAGCCATGGGGCTGTATTTGATCTAGATTTTATTGTACGTGCTGGAGCATGGGAATCAAGGATGCTTAGGAATTTAGTGTTGAAGTATGCTATAGCCTCTTCTAGTGGTAGATTTTTTAGTTTTGACCAGTCAACTGCTTTTAGTTTATTTAGGAAAATAGGAGCATCAAAGTTTTTCCTATTTCTAAGTGTTTTATATTTGGTCTGGTGGGGGTTTCCTGCCTTATGTTTTATGATCTAGGTTAGTAGATGGTCACTAAGGTCATCAGGGAGAGTGCCAGCTGTGTATTTTTGGGGTTGGCTATTAACTAGGATCCAGTCTAGGATGCTTTCCCTGTTGGTCGGTTTGTTTATCCTGGTGGGAGAGGTTATGGTCTGTTTAAACCCAGATAAGTTTATTGGGGTGTGGGGGGCGGGTTCGGAGGAGCAGAGGTACCAGTCGGTGTTGAAGTCACCAAGAACTATTGTTTCTTGGGGATAAGTAGTGGATAACCAGTGAAGGATATCCTCCAGAGTATTTAAGTTGTTGCCTGGTGGAATATATGCACAGACGATGTTCAAGCATTTGTTATGATTGATCTGTAGTTTGGTTATGAGGAGTTCTGTATTATTGAATTGGGGTGGTTGAATAGCTTCTCTATTATTTTTGTATAGGACTGCTATCCCACATCCATTCTTTGTAGTGCAGTCTAACCGGTGAATATTGTATCCAGGAGGTAATATCTCATTGTTGGTAGTATTAGGTTTTAGCCAGGTTTCCGTAAGGCACATAATGTCTGGGGAGTGGGTTGCTAGGAGGGCGTGTAGGTTGTGAATCTTATTGTTAATACTTCTAATATTCAGGTAAAATGCTAGGAGGGAACTAGTGGAAGTAGAAAGTGGAAGCATGACTGTGGGGGTTGTGGTAGAGGAGTGAGGGTTATTGGGTGTGGGTGGGCCAGGATGGGCCAGGGTGGATGGGCCGGGTTGGGATGAATGTCTCCATGTAAAGTTATAGTGACAGGATACTCTTAGCTTTAAGAGTTTATTTATAAGTTTTATACAGTCTTTGTGTTTAGGTATAAGATTTGTGGCTCTACAGGGGTGATATTTTGTTGATGGTGGTAGATTTGGTGTGTTGGGGATGATAAAGTAATTGGTTTTATGTGTGAAGTTGTGGGTGGCATTTTGACCATTTGGATAGTGAATACTATGGTCATGTTCTTGTTCGTAAGCAGTAAGATGGTAAAACAGAAATAATATAGGCAGTAGGGTAATTAGTATTTTTTTACTTGTCTGCATTTTATTAGGGGGATGGGCCAATTTTGATAGTTGATTGCCCTTACACGGTGTGGAAGTATGGGATAGAGGAAATGGTTCAAGGGGGGAGGGCTGTTCAGAGATGTACGAGGCTCTGATTGATTCTTAGCTAGAGGGGAGTGGTCAGTTTAGTTTAAATTTAGCAGTAATGGGGGCGGGTGGAAATTGGGGGCAGGGAGGGGAGCGGAGCAAGCCCGAGCATAGCGAGGGCAAGTGGAGTGGGGCTAACACTGACTCCAAGTATTTCCCAGGCTTTGGTATGTATGGATACAGGGAAATATCTTAACACAGGCTAGAGTCCAGCATGTAATAGACATAAATTTGTTGAAACTAACAAGCAGTCTATTAAGAAATGGGGGGGGGGTGTCCTTGCTGCCAAGCTACTTTAGAGCATACCAACTTGCTAGAGAGTACAGTAGATAATGCCTTAAAATAAGTATATTGTAAAATGTAAACACTAAGCCAACATACTTTGCAGATAAGAAGATACTACAAGGTAAGAGAACAGAGCTGTGTGATGAGTGAGTTTCGTTGCAACCGTTTAATGCAGCATGCAGGACTTTTAACAGTACGCTCTCAGTATGGAGATGAAAAAGACAAACTTGACTGACAGTTTGCAGATAAGGAGATACTGCAAGGTAAGAGAACAGAGCTGTTTGTTGAGCGAGTTTCATTGCAACCGTTTAATGAAGCATGCAGGACTTTTAACAGTACGCTGTCAGTATGGAGATGAAAAAGACAAACGACTGATGGTTTGCAGATAAGGAGATACTGCAAGGTAAGAGAACAGAGCTGTGTTATAAGCGAGTTTCGTTGCAACCGTTTAATGAAGCATGCAGGACTTTTAACAGTACGCTGTCAGTATGGAGATGAAAAAGACAAACTTGACTGATAGAGAGCAAACAGAAGGAATGAAGTTAAGGAGTCAGCAGCAAGGAAGAAAACTATTGTTTTTATATCTCTAAGCCAAGTGATTCCAAGTGGATGGGTCAAGTTTGGAAAAAGCCCTCTATCCCACAGACATACCAAAGTAAGGTCTGTCAAGTGTCAGTGTATTCTTCAGATAATTCCTAAATGGGCAGTATTGCTCTATAATTTGTAGCTTATATATTAAAAGATGGTAGTAACCCTGCTTTAGGACTTTTAATAAAAAAGAGAAGTGGAGCTCTGTAATTCACTGGCAACTAGTTGAACCCGGCTAGGAGTTTTCAGTGATGCAGAGAGAGATTTCAGCCAATGAGACAAACCTATGAATTTTATTTTTATTATTTATTTATCTACTGTTTATGTGTATTAAAACACAAATGTGTAGTGAGCAAGGGGAGTCTGTATCCCAGTTTGGATAAGAGCAAGGGAATACTAGGAAAAGGAGAGGACAGAGAAAATGGGCAATTCTCCAACACAGTTTAAGTTTTCTCATTGTTTTATTTACTGCCCTGTCTGTGTGTAGGTTAAAGGATAGGATTGAATCAAAGGTTAAGTCAAAATACCTTTGCTTAGAAACATTAGAGATTGTATTGCCAGTATTATATGATCTTGCCAGTGGGAACAATCCATGCATCATTTGCCTAGTGGCAAA
Source organism: Protopterus annectens (assembly GCF_019279795.1). NCBI lineage: Eukaryota > Metazoa > Chordata > Ceratodontiformes > Protopteridae > Protopterus > Protopterus annectens. The sequence continues at coordinate 1,744,053,733 of NC_056735.1, forward strand.
GACCATAATATTATGGTCCTCCAATCTAAACTCCCCCCAAAAAAGAAGATTATTTGGTCATCACCCAACAAACTGATACATCCTGTCCTAACCAGTCATATTCATTTTCCTTCTACCAGACTCCGCCTCTATGAGAAGAAAAGTTCTACTGAAGCTAGAACCAACTTCTTTAGCTGCTGACCAACTGCAAACAGAAAACCTAGAAACAGCAGCTGATACTCTGGCTTTCCCTGTATCCATATTAATACACCGATCCATATCTGAGGGATATGTCCCAGCCATCTAAAAAAAGTCTCATATAATACACCACAAAGGTGGCACCTCAACAGACTTTTCCAGCCATACACTTATTGCCATGCTATCCCCTCTATCAAAAATATTAGAAGAATGCATCTACTCACAATTTTTGCTGTACATTAATTCTAACAACTTACTCTCCAAAACCCAGCATAGTACTACCACTGTTCTCTTTAACTTCACCACTATCATAAATCAGCATAGGAATGATGTCAATAAGGTATGTTCACTATTCTTAGATTTATCAAAAGTATTTGACACCATTTCCTATTAACCTCTTCTCACTGAACTTTCTTCCATTGTCTTCACCCAGCCCTCTCTCCCTCATGGTTCCACAGCTATCTGACTGGCAGGTAGCAAGCAGGTAAAGGACCACTATGGGTAAGTGATGAAAAAATATATATATTTTTTATTTTGCCATGAATTACACCACCTCCCATAGCTGTCAGCAGCAAAATAAGTACTCATTCCAAATTTTATTATTGTCTTTTTTCCTTGTCTGTCCTCATGATGGCAGACATCCTGATTCCTTTGGAAAGCTAAATATGCCCCATTATGCACTGAGAGCACAGATTGTGAGAATATGTGGCTCTACCATTTGTTGTCAGACTACACTTCTGTTCATGTAGAATGGAACACCTGAAAAAACTGCCAAGTTAATTGTCTGCACTGCAGATCATGTGTCATTGACCGGTCTGCACTCAGTTTTACAAATGTTGTTTCTACTGATGTACTACACATTCTCTGAAAGAAGCTTGCAAAAGTGTCAACCAATTACTAAGATAAAAAATATTTTTTACAAAGAGCAGTTTTGCAAGTTTCAGTTCCTGGCCAAGTAACTCCTCCAATCTCCCCTCCTTCAATGAGCTAGTCTCACATTTCCAGCTTGGCTAGATTTTGCATGACAATAGACATCAAACAAATCACTGCCTGGTGTGCCTCTAAAACTGTTCCTTGTATATGTCTTTAATTCTTTATAGCATTTCTGTAGCATTATTTAGTTATTTTTTTAAAAAGCACATACATCAATCCATAGTTTAGGCCAATCTATCCATTTTTTAAAATATAAACAGTAAAATATTCTATTTTAATTGTATTCTGTCTGCTCACATGGTAATCTTTGCATAGTTATTCTGCTATTGCATAACCTGAACTATGATATTTAATACCAAGCTTTACATAACAATGAAACAGTTTTTGGGTTCTTAACAATGACCTCCCAGTACTTTCTGTTCTGATGTAGTTTGTCTTAGTTGCATACTTGTAGCATATCTCTCTTCCCCTCAGCAACAGACTCATGGAGAAAGCTTCTAAATCATACACTTTGAAAATAACAATACTACTGATTTAGTAAACTCACAAAATAAGACTATTAACATTTATTTTCTGAAATTTTGAAAAAAAAGAGAAGCCTTTAATTGCAATGAGTGTTATTCTTTGTTCATAAGAACCCAACACTTTTTTCAAAGAGCATTATGGATTGTAGTCTGTCAGAGCAAAAGTATAAGCCAAAATTACAAACACTTATGGGGTACCCTGATAAGCGATCTGACACTCTTGCTCATCTGTTCTGTATTGCAACTACCCCAAATGAAACAGTCATATACATACTTCATGAAAGACATGTACTGAAACAGTACCAGCAACTGTAACAGCGATACCATAATCCAAACAGAGCACTCAGATAATGTACTGACAAACACAGGACAATGTATGTCTCAATCAAGCACTGATGAAATTGCTAGGCACAATTTTACTCAATCTCTCCATTTCACAATGCATAACATTCATACCACACTTACAAAGGCACACATCCACTTCCCACAAACACAGCCATCCACACCCATACAACACACCAGTCAACTTTCAGGTTTTCCCACCTCTCTGCAAAGCACTGCTGTAATGGCTTTGGCAAATGAAAACAATTGATGAATGTCAGATCAGGACTCACATTCCTACCTATTGGAGCCAGTCCACTGCACTTACACTAGTGTCCCTCTCAGCAGGGCAACAAGCAGGTGTCAGTACAGATTTGCTCCATAGTTCTTTTACACACATACACCCAACACACACACACACACACACACACACACACACACACACACACACACACACACACACACACACAAAGGGGTGAAACAGAGTAATTTTAAAAGGTATTCCAGATGTGTGCCATTGTCTTCATTATTGATGACTTGGCATGGAATTCTTAAACAAAAGAAGTTAAGAGGTATGAATACATGGTGTTAATAGATTGTTTGTGTCATTCGGCTTTTCCCGGTTAGGGGTCGCCACAGCGGAACTCCGGTCCGCTAATGATTGGCAGTAGATTTTTACTTGCCGAGTTGCCAGCCCTGATGCCCAACCTTCAATGAAGGTACGCCCATTCACACATGTCTCCAAACAGAAGACGCTCTAGCTGAGAATCGAACAGGACAACGTCTTACTGTGAGGTGACAACATGGTGTAATAGATATTATGCTTTAATTGCTGCGATGTGGACGGTTACTGTACTGGAGACATTATTTTGCTAATTTAACTGCTTGCACTCAAAAACAAAATGAAAGTGTTTGCGATGACTACATTTCTATTATGTTTTGCATAAGTAACATGAAATTGTAAGCAGTCATCTATCTGTTGTAAAATAACCCATTTACTTCTTCAGTCTTAATCCAACACTGGGAAATGGAAACTGTTCTGCTAGTAATGTCCCTGATAGAAAGTGCAGCCCTGCTGTTGTTAATCTGTCATGCCTTTTTTAATAGATTTTTTATTTTCCCTTTTTTACTTTTATTGTATTTGTGTGTGTGTGTGTGTGTGTGTGTGTGTGTGTGTGTGTGTGTGTGTGTGTGTGTGTGTGTGTGTGTGTGTGTGTAAGGGGGTTGATGCATTTGCCATTCAATCTGCTGATTAGGATAACTGAAGTAAACCCAGATTATGTTATGCTTCAAATCATCATTACATTCATCTATAAATACCATTTGGCTGTCATTCTTTTAAACTAAACAGTAGATCAGTATCACAAAACTAGAAAATCAAAACAGAATGGCATTTCCTGACAGTACAAGTATCATACTGCTTTTCCATTTAAATAAATTAAAGACATGTACATATATTAATTACCTAACATTGCTTTTCTATTTATTAGTGATAAACCAAGAGAAATGTCTTATCAGCATGCATTGTACACTAAGTCTTCAAATCAAAAGCCATTATTAAGTTCCTGATTCTTTAAATAAATGTATGTGAACAACATGTATGGAATAAAATATTTAACAATGAATTAAAGAAAAACATACTAATAATGTGTAACACAGTAAATAATTTTCTTAAAATATACATTTTTTAGATAGAGGCTGATTATATTAACAAAAAAAGGTTATTTACGTTCTTGCACTTTACTGATAACTACACATTGTATATTTCAGTCTAACATAGATTAATGCTTACTGAAATTAGATCAATGTATTTAATTTGATGGATTCTAATTATTTTACTGTGCTAGGATCAGTGCAATATCCGAAATATTTTATATATATTATGTATTAGTTCAACTGTGACTGCTGATTTTGAACCTATTACCTTCCATCCTTGAGGCAGAGACATCATCATCAACTCTCTTTTTCTTATCTTCTATATGAGATCGGGGTGTCGTATCAACTGTCACCATCTCTCTTGATTCAATGCCACTCTACTAACCTCTTCAACAGTCATGCTTGACTGTTGCAGTTCTTCTCTCACACAGTCCATCAGTCTCTTTGATCGATCCCCTCAGTTCCACCTGACTTCTTCACCAAACTGTCTTCTGCTTTTCTGCACGTGCCTGAATCACTGTAATATGTTCTTTGACCTTCTGTGTAATTGCAGCTACCTTGGCATCTGCTCTGATGTCTTCATTTCTTCATTTGTCCCACAGTGTGCATCCTGCCACCTTTCTATCATCTCTAGCATCTTCAATTCCAGATGACCGGAAAATAAGCATACTAGTGCCAGTGTACAAGAACTAAGGGGAGATTCACAACTGTGGGCAGTACAAAGGTATTAAATGCCTGTCACATGCATGAAAGCTTTGAAGATGGTGATTAATCAAAGAACACATGGAGCAGTAGAAAATAAAATGGGAGATAAGCAGTTTGAATTCAGATCAGGATGCAGCATAACCAACTCAATGTTTGCAGTGTAACAGATAACTGAAAACAGGATAGAGATGAGGAAAGAATCCAACTGGATATTCCTAGACTTGGAAAAAGCATATGACAAGGTCCCAAGAAAGTTGATTAGGGCAGTCCTTTGGTAGTTCAAAGTACCAGAAACATTGGTAGACTTAGTGTTGACTATGTACAAAGAGTCAATGACTCAGGACTGAACAGTGTTCAGTCTTGTGGAGGGTTCCCAGTGGGAGTAGGTGTACATCAGGGTTCAGCTCTGGAGTTCACTGCTATTCATATTGGTGATGGACTATATTAGCAAACAGGTTGGAGGGAAATGATCAACAAAGTTGCTGTATGCAGACAATGTGGCATTACAGATAGACTCTGAGCAAGAACTTCAGCAAAGGGTAAGGGAATGGAATGCAAAACTGAAGTCACCTGGGATGAAAGTGAGCACAGGTAAGACAACTGTAATGGAAACAAATGGAAGAAATCAGAAGATGCTGAGGACTGAGATAGAAGGGAAAATAATGGTGTAGGCTAACAGCTTCAAGTATCTGGGGGGTTGAGGAGAAGGGAAATCTGAATGAGTAGGTCAAATTTACAATCAGAAAGTCTGCAGAGACATGAAGCAAGTTCTAAGGAGACAACCCATGCAGCCACCATGAGAACATGCAGACTTCACACAAACTGTGGCTAAAGATATGAATTTGACCTTATACCCTTTTTTGCCTGAGGCACAGATCTTCACCATTATACCATAATGTCTCTATGATGGGATACTCTGTGGCAATCTTAGGCAATCTGTGCACCACCACATATTATCATATATAGTGAGTTAAGAGTGTAGCACAGGCTATTGGGCAATTCTGAAAACCTGAACCCTACCATAGGCATACTGCATAAACAGGTACCTCATACATTGCTCTACAAGGTAATGATAGCACATGTACCATACCTTAAAAAAAATTCTGTAATGCTGCCACTATATACTCTAATTATTTCTGAATGTCTGAATATGTGAGTGGGGTTTTGATGACCTCATCAAGGAAACTTTTTCCTTTCTTCTGCATTCTTTTCTTGAGTTTTGGATTTTTTAGTATATTTATTTTCGAAATGCTAGTACTGACCACCTGCATTTAGAGGGTTGTGCATTTTTATAAATTTTATATATATGTGTGTGCATGTGAGTGTGATTGTGTGTGTGTAGATACAAATATATATATATATATATATATATATATATATATATATATATATATATATATATATGTATATATGTATATATATATATATATATATATATATATATATATATATATATTCACTTTACAATCCCGAAATCCTGAAATACCGAATTTCAGAATTTCGAGATCATAAAGCCGAAACCTGACAATCCTGAAACCCCAGAAGCGCAAATTTTAAAATTGCGAACACTACACTAACCATACACCACACACACACACATACACACACCTTCCCCCAACACACAAACACTAAACCCTACACTCCCCCTACTTAAATACACTATCTCTATGGTCGCACTACACAGACAAACACACACAAACACCACCATACAAGCTATATTCCCCTCACACACACACAGATCACAGTAACCATACACACTGAAGCCCCTAACCAAAACCCTTAAGCATAAATACTTACCTGAACTTCCAGCTATCCCTTCACACAGCGCAACACCAGAAGAGCTTCTACAAAATCTCCGTAATTTGGGATTTTGAAATTTGCCCTTCTGGGGTTTCAAACATTTGAGCTTTCTACTTTTTAATCTCGGGATTCTGAAATTCGGTATTTCAGAATTTCGGGATTATAAAGTGTTCCAATATATATATATATATATATATATATATATATATAGAGAGAGAGAGAGAGAGAGATCGATATAGCAGGGACGTTGGGAGGCATACTCACTGTACACATTTCAGTTTATTAGGAGTTGGGGGGTAGAATCTGGCGGTCACTAGGACCCCTCAGGACTGTGACTCTCACATTCTCTTCCCGCGCTTCAGTTGTGAGGGAGGAAGAGTGAGACCGAGAGTGTGGACTGTGAAGAAACAGCAATAGCCATTAGGTTAGTGACTACACTGACTATGTATGTCTTATTTAATTTTCTAAATACTACCAGCTTTAATTCTCTTATTCGTGTGAATACAGCCCCTTAAAACATACCAATCGGAAAACAGGTTTTAATTCCTAGAGCAGTAAGTCCTCTTAAAACAAGGGCATTTGCAAACAAATTAAACAGTCATGTTTGCTGCAAATCAATTCACAGTTTCTTTATTAAAACAAAACATTCTTAGAAAAACAGGTTTACTTCGCCATGAAAACCTCTCTGAAACATCGGCTCAGACTCTCTCAGTGTTTACATCGCCAAGTGCTTAACTTTCTACCAACATTGTGGTTTCATTCGCCACCATCATCCCAAGTGTCACTTCTGAATGTTAGTGTTCTACCTGACAATCCTAAATGACAGCTTGTCTTTCTAGAAGGAAGGAACTTCAAGGGCTGTGTTTAACATGCAAGTTGCAACAAGTGTGGGTTTAGTCAATCACACACATCTCAACTGCCTGGTAATGTATTGAATCCTATCCGATAAAGACTTGTTAACAAATGAAACAGCTTTCCACAAAACTGGAAGGGGCAATGGTCTCGCAATGAAACACACATAAGACACACACAAAAAATCAGTAGTACGGCATTATGTGTTTAAGCACAAAACCAGCCACCACTGATGAAAAGAACACAAAAAATATGGCAATAGCTTTTAAATATTTGGCGACTGTGTGCATGAGTTAGTCTGACTCTGATTGATGAAGTTCTTTATTAAAGAATGAAGTGCTTACCATATTTTTAGGGTTCTTTTCACAGTGGCTGGTTTTGTGATTATATGTAGATTGCCGTTGCTGTAGAGGGTTCTTTGTTTTTTTTTTTTGGACTAATTTAATTACCACTGCTTGATCCATCACCAGCTATCATGTGTGAATGTGCTGTGTGCCAGCAATCAGCATTCTGCAGAGTGATTGATGTGTTAGCAACTGGGCGGCTGGAACTGTAGGGCCAGCGACCCCCCCTCCATTTTGCATCATGATGACTGCCTCCTGCCATGTTGTAGGTACATAGCAGAAGGTTCTAATCTCACAGTAGTAGGGTACGGTCGTACAATTGCATGTCCTGGACGTTGTAATTGTGTTACAAAAAATTGTGTATATGTAGCTTCTTGCATGACATGCGATGCATTTTATGTAGGTAAGACTACAAGATGCTTAAAGGAGAGAATTAGGGAACACTGTGGTTCTATTAGAAGAAAGGATGACCACAATGCCCTTTTTTTACACACCAGGACTTGTTATCAATTTAAGAAGTTTTTGTTTTTTGTAGTGGACAGGATAAAACCTGATAGTTATGGTGATGTTAACAATCTTGTAGCCCTTCGGGAGATGGAATGGCAGATTAGGTTAAATGCTACAAAATTTCCAGGGATTAACGAAAGTATCTCTTTAAAACCCTTGTTAAAGTACAGAGCTAATTTTATTTAGGCTTCAATCATGGTAGAGATTTATTTGATGGCTGTAGTTTATTAATGATGAATTTGCTACATTGTGTCTATATATACCAATTATAAATTTACTGCAAATGCAGAAATTACTATGCTATATATTTTTCATGTGGGTTACTAAAGTAGGAGTTTTAATTGTATATTTATATATTTGTGAATTAATATATTTGTGAATTGCATTTATATACAACAGTAATTTACATTATATATTTTATTTTATATCAAGTAAAAAATATATATATATATTTTATGTATATGTAAATCAACAAGGACAGGATGGAAGTCTTTTTTGATTATTTTTTTGATTTTTTGATTTTTGTGACATTCATTCTATATATGTGCTTCTATATATGTATTTATATGTATATTTTTTACATTGTGTGATTTTGTTAGTTTTAATGTACTTTTTTAAGAGAAACAATTAATTCAAGAATCTACAATTGATTAATTGGTTTCAATGATTGTATAAAAGAGTATGCTGGGTGTAACTAAATTGTAAGACTTTGATGATACCAGTTTTTCTGGTGAAAGCGCTCAGTCAGTGTGTTTGTGGATTAAACTGCTTCCTACAACTGTTCGTGGTCTTAGCCTTATTGTCACCCTCATCCTGTGGTGGACCTGCTTGTGTTTTATATGTTGTAGGGAAAGAATAAATTAATTTTCCGTTGTTAAGCATCTTATTCTCTATTTGAAAAGTACAGAATGAGACTTCCCATTTGCGGTTGAGCATTCCCGTGTTTGCAGCTGCGCAGTTGCTTCCTTGCCTTTTCCCATGTTGCTGGCTTGCCATTCGTGGTTGTTTGCCTGGCTCTGCCAGTTGTAACTTGTTGGTGGAGACTGGGAAATTTAAACCAAGCTGTTGTTCTACTTAATAAGTAGCTAATGCATTCTTAAGCACTCTTAGCATAACTCTCAGTCTTAGCACAATGAATTTGGACAAAGCCAGCAATAATGTGTGGAAAAGGCCCCAAAATAGGGCCATGTATTAAATGTTTGTCTTATAAACTTAGAAAGTTGCTAGAATATCAGGATTTGTGTTTGCATGCATTTTCTGATTCTGAAGTATATGAAGTCTGATACTTCGATATATGCCATCATTTAGTGACTTCAGTCCTCTATAATTTGCCAGAAAACACTAAAAATATGAGGCAAAAATGTGGACATTCTGCAAAAATCTGTACAGTTGACAGAAAGCAACCAAATTTTAACATTTCTGCTTGCGTATCTTTTAACTGTGCCAGCAATGGGATCGTTGCTATATCCACTGACACCACAGTATCATATTTCTTCTTGTCCCTGTCTCTCTTCTTTTTTTCTATTTCTGTTTTGTAACAAAGCCACTGGAGACATGTCATGAAACTAACCATATCAGAGACAAAAAATGCAAATATAAGTTTAATCTATTATTTGGTTGGTTGGTTTATTTTATTTGTCTATCTTTTTATTTATTTTCCAAAACACTGAATGCTTATCAGAAACAAGACCCTATTTGCAGGTGTAAAATTTTTATCTGTCTGCCCATCCATCGAGCTTGCTAGCCAGTTAGTTATCTGTATACGCATCCCTCAGCCTATCTTGTTTTCCATATACTTGATTGTAGAAAATAAACAATTTGTATGCTGTGGGGTACATGGCATATTTCTGGTTATATATTTCCCTGAAATGTGCAATCACCTAAGCAGTTCCAAAACCAGCTTATAAGCACCTTCTCCAAACTCCAAATTCATCAGCCTGTCAAGCAGAACAGAGTGATCAAGAAAGTGAAAAGCACATATCATATCCAAAAAGATGGCCTCTGTCTGACAGTCCTTATCCATGTTATTATAGCAATAACCAATGACGTTGGTGTGGTATATTGAGGATTTACCCACAGTTGGTGTGGTTTAATTAAGGGTGAAGCCCGAGTGATTAAATAAAGCCAACCGTGGGTAAATCTTCAATATACCACACCACAGAGTTGGTTATTGCTATTATACAATGACATTATTTAATAAAAAAATACTTACTTTTCTTAAATAATGTCTTTGTATAATGACTCGGTGGTGCCCTTCTGCATTTCCTCCGGTATCCTGGGGCTTTCATGATATACTGTGCATCTGTATGGAACTTGCATTCCTACGCTTGTGCAGTACATTAGTGCTGTGTAAAAAAAAGAAACGGAGAAAGGGAAGATCTCCATTGTGTCTTTTTTTTTTTTTTTTTTTTTGTTAATTAAGAAAAAAGAAACCGTGAGACTGTTAACATTCAGGTGAGATGGGACAGAAAAAAATTATATCATGTACATTTCTTTAGTTTTATTTTTTTCTGTGCCATCTCCCTCGTTCGTTTGAGGTCTTCAGTTTTGTAAATGTATTTAAAAAAAAGAAAGAAAAGTAAAATTTTTATGGGATATACTTATGGAAAAAAGTCCGAGCGACTGGACCTTTTTCTACTGGTATATTCTCGGTTTTACAGTGAGCACACTGTTTAGGCTGACCAATCAGCATGCTCCTTTTTGAATATTACTGGCCAGTCATTGTACAATATATATTTGATAAGTAATGAAAGATGGCAGAACACATGCAGAATCCCTTAAAATACATGCTATGCATCGGTTAACCATGTTGTACGTATTTACCAACATTATGTACGACATGACATACTAACTTCTTGAATATTTTTTTTTATTTTATTTTACATTTGTTTACTGGGAAAGGCCGACTCAGCAGAGGCCCGGGGAGAAAAGCACCAAATACCAATACAGTTCAAAGGAGACAAAATGGTAACATATAAGAAAACATAACATCATACATGTTAAGAATACAATTGAGCATACATAGCAGAGATTAACAGTTTCTATATTTCTGATAGTAAGCCATTTCCATATAAATATGAATAAGTGAGAGTTAAGTTACTTTTTTTTAATAACAAATATAGATTATGAAGTGGGGAGCAACCATTTCATCCTTAGCAGAATCCTAGCAACAGTGCAGTGGTATGGCTTAACTTGGGGATTAACATGAACAATGCCAGTTATTTAAGTAGTGGGTTATGAGAAGTTTTTTTTTTAATTGGGAAGTAGAGGTGGTGGAAGTTAAGTGGCTTGGGAGTGAATTCCAGGTTCTGGCAATGGAGCAGGCAAAGAGAGATTTACCAGCATCATTTTTACGTTTGATGACATTTATGTGTTTCTTTTTTTTTTTTGTATATTTTTGTGAATGGAGAAAAGTATAGTGTTTTTAGGAAGGTGAAAGATAATACCATGATTAGCCTGCGGAACTATAGCTGTATAAAATGAAAAGGTAAGATGAAACACAACTTTTTGGTGAGCAACCATTTTTAGAAATGCTGGATAAAGAACCAAGTTTTCTGCAGAAAATGTTTCTAACTTTCTAACAGTTTGAGAATAGACAGTACACACTTGTTAAAGTGATAGCATGAAATATTTGGAAAGTAAGTAATGAGCATAGGTAGAGACATTGGAGGTCTGGACAAAATTAAAAAGTATTTATACGTATTGCATTTATCAGTGTTTGCTGCATAAAAAGCATACAGAATACTTCTGAACAGTCCAAGATTTGACTCATTTTCTAGTTCTGTCTGTTCTTTATAAAAGTGGTGACAAGGTGGTGACTTGCACTTAATAAATAATAATAGCAATTAGAGCTATAGACATCTTTTAGTTCAGAAATGTATATTAATTCACATTCTCTTAATTCTGTCAATGTCTCAAGTTAATTGTTTTCTGTTTTAAGAAATCTGCTTGGGTGGGTGTTTTTTTTTTCTATGTGAGAGATAGACACTTACATTATGTAGGGTGCACATTTCACATGTTTTTTCATTGGTTAAATTGTCTTTTGAGTGATACTTAAATACACAGTGAAATTCTGAGCCTTTCTCTTTGTCCCAACGACTTCAAGTCTGCACTGCTGGTGATTCCCTGCTAGATTTTCTCACCCACCCTCCCATTTGTTGATCTGCTTTTTAAATGTGGTGATTAAGCTTCCCACACCTACTGTAAATTGAGCTTAATAAGCTCCTTCCTTTCTACAATGCTGCTGATATCTTGAATTGTTTATTTGCCTTTCCTTGTGCTTATATTAAAAAAGTGCATTTTGCCACTCATTGTCTGTTGTACTGATTTACATAATCTGAAGTCATTATCTGGCTAGCTGTAAGATAAAGTAGTGTATTTTTACACTCTAGCAAGCATTTGTTTTTACATCGAGGTCTGTGGATTTTCCACCTAGCCCACTGGATGGTAGCCTCTTGTCTATTTAGCATGGGGAAACAATTGAGCTTTCTGCATGTAGTTTTATTGGCTGAAAGGCTTATCAGCTTACCTTGATTTTAGTGCTTTTATCAATCATGTACAGTTGAGTTACTCTTGGCTCATTTATACGAAGTAAAGTGCTTTTATTGAATAATCACACTTGTATGAGATGTTTAAAGTACACTGCTGTATCCATATCTTTAAGTTTGTTTGTGGTAGCATTTCACTCTAGAAAATCCTTCACTGTGGTTTTACATTAAGAGGACTGGGAGTATTCATCTAGTGGCAGTAGGTGTTTACCTGGTCTATCTGAGCTGGGAAACACACAAAAGGGCTCTAACTATTTTTTTCACTTTTCTTCTATACTGTGACTGTACTTCAGCAGTTTAAAAAAAAACTGTACTGTTTGTCTGCTGCTGCTTTGCACTGCATTACATTGTATCTATTAGTTGCAGGGCTGTTGTAGTTTGTGTGGTTCTTGTTACACTAGTGCTCCAAACCAGCTATTTTGCTTTAATAAGGTGTTTTTCTGCACCCTTGTGGCAGATGTGTGCTGATCTAACCTGTCTGAGTTGGGGATTGCTAGTGAAAGACACTGTGTACTTTTCAAATTGGTTATTAGCTTAAAACCTGTTCCTCTTTGCATGTATGGTGCTGCTGTTTTCTCAGCAGTGGGTGATGCTCCCCTGTATAGATAAAAAAGCCTAAAAGCTCATTTTCCCCTAAACAGTTGCCAGCGAAATCCTTCCAAGCTTCTCTGCTGCTCTAGGAGCAAGTTAGTTGCCCACTGAGCAGCATTGTTGTTTTGTTTAACCTTTGCCTACACAAAATATAGGTCTCTCTTGTAGTCTCAGCACTGCCAGCACAGTCCTGTCAAATTAATCCATTCCCTTCCCTAATAAAACATACAGTAAGAACCTGCTGTTAGGGACAAGCAGTTTCCCATCAAATGTTTTGCCAGTCTGAGTAGGAGAATGTTGTGTGTGCTTGTGGATGTTCAGTGTTGCCATGTGGAGTTCTGTGGAGCTTACTGGCATTTGGAACTATTTTATAATTTCTTGGTATTTCTGTTTAACTGGTGTACATGTGTGGTATGCGGTGGTGATGTGTGTGTGTGTGTGTGGGATTGGGGTACAACTTTACTTGAATGAAGTCTGCAAAAATTTAAATGGGAGGGTATTTTGTTTTTTGACCCACAAATATATGAAATGCTCAGGCTGCTTCATCATGCATGTAATTACCACCCTGGCATATGGTTGAAAATGATCCATTCAGTGAGCAGCATTGTGAAAGGGGCGTGGTCTGGTCAGCAGTTTAAGGAAGTGGGCAGACAGCAATGTGTAGATGTGGGTGTGGCTTGTTGGGGGCAGCAGTCTAGGAGCTGCGAGTACAAATCTGAAAATGCTGCCTACACCACTGAGATACAGATATAGATAGATATCTATATACAAACATATGTAACCTGCTTTTCCCCATTCTTGCATATGGAGTCAGGGTAACACATAAACAGTGATCATCATCTAGAGCCAATGTTCACACTGTCAGGTGTCTAGCATATATATATATATATATATATATATATATATATATATATATATACACACATATACATATAAACATATATATGAATATAAACACAAAGAAATATATGTATATATATATATATATATATATATATATATATATCTGTACACAAACATATATGGATGTGAAGGCTTATAGTTTGTTATGTAAGGAGAGGTATTTTTGGATTTGCATACTCATTTTGGGGCATGGCATACACAGAATAGAGAAACCTCATATAAAGTAATTGTTTAATATGCACAACATAATGCATTGCAAAACTAGCACTTTTATGAATCGGTCTTGTCACATGTCCCTTTCTTAACCTTCCTGATGTGAGGGAATATACAGTGTCATTATAATTAATTGTTTGGGGGGACAGAATCCACCTGTACCATAATGTATGCTTGCGATATAATGTACTAGAGATTCCACTTTATGTTGCTTAGGGTTGCATGAACCAGTACTTACTTATCAATGTGATTGCCAATTATGCCCTGACAGTACTTGTGAAATTACAAAACAGTCAAAGTCACAAAACAGAGATTATAAAAAAATATATTAATTACCTGTTATTTCACTACAAGTTTACATTATGCAAATGTACTCTTGATTTTTTTAACCATTCTGCTCTTCTGCCACATTCTTGAAAGTACACCCCCTGAGATCTCATCATAATATTGTTAGGTATGCTGGTATCTGTGCCAGATGGCATATAGGTTTCATCGTGCATGTACCCCATAAATCAAAATTTAATAAGGTGACTTTCACAATCATAAATAACACATGGTTTTATTTTTGGGAGGCTAATATAAATATACAGAAATGCACTATATTTGTATATCTACCAGATTTGCCATATGCACCTACACAAGTGAGTGTGTGTGTGTGTGTGTGTGTGTGTGTGTGTGTGTGTGTGTGTGTGTGTGTGTGTGTGTGGACAGAGATCTATCCATATACAGATCTATCTCTCTCTCTCTATATATATATATATATATATATATACATATATATATACATATATATATATAGTGAGAGAGAGACAGAGACAGAGACAGAGACGGAGAGAGAGAGAGAGAGAGAGAGAGAGATGCAGTTCTTTTGGACCAGTGCTCATTTGTTTGACCTAGGAAAAACTGCAACTTGGTTTTACTGAACAATGGATTTGGTAATTGGTGAGTTGTACATTGAGAAGATCAAGTGCATCATATTGCTTGACCCACTTTGAAGTGTGGTATAAATAGAGACACCTCCGGCCTTTGTCCCTTTCTGTGCAGTATCTGGTCTAAATGTGTGAAAGGTATTATAGCCCTGTTCTGCTGGTATGCTTTCTGTGGCTTTGAACCATGTCTCAGTAACTACATAGGCATTTATATTCTCCAGAGTGAGAAGACCTTGCAGAGGTGGAAAGAGAATACCTTCCATTTGTTTTGTGGCATCAGTCTTGGAGAAGGTAGAATGCTGCTAACTACTATGCTCATACCTGCCTTGGACAAATAGTTGGAAAATTCAATCATGTCTCTCTTTATATAGTTCAGGGAGGTAAATCTGAGGTCATTTATGCCCACAAGGACTATGACTAAATCATACTGGTGCTTGTGGTTCGGTGACTTGAATGTGTGCATGATCTGATGGATCCTGGCCCCCTGATCAGTGTAGTGAGTGGGGTATCAGTGTGTCCCAGTGGAGTCTCCTATGACCAAAATATTGGATTGTGAGGTTGTCTGCTTTATGGACTGTGAAACTGTGAGCTGTGCCTAGATGTGTCATGATGGGTGTTGCACTGTTTTGTAGTTTGCTGAAGATCCTTATTGCAATTCCTGTGTATCAGAAGCCTTTGAGATTTAGGTAGTGAACTTTTAAGAGCCTTCACAATTGTATCCATTTTCAGCTGAGGCCCAGGGAGAAAAGCTCCACAAATAAAAAAACAGAAAATATATATACATAGGTGAAAATTGACATCACATTACAATATTATGTTAATACATAGACTAATACAAATATTAATGCATATATGACATACAATAATACACATATACTATCATCAAAGCAAGATAAATAAAATACCATGTGGCATTGAAAGGTATTATAGCCCTGTTCTGCTGGTATGTAGTAGATGTTGTAAGTGTGACAGTTCATTACTCACTCATAAAGCAAATGTCAGAGTGGAAAAATTCAAATGGTGGGTAAGGAGGAGAAGAAGTGAGCAAAAAATGAGAAAAGGTATTTGTTAGAAGTAATAATTTGGGTACATATGGGATGCAGGAGAAATAATGAGTAGAAGCAAAATTACAAGTAAGCGAAGTGAAACCAAGTAAAAGGAGAGATACGATATATATAAATATTGGAGGTGAAGGAGCTAAAATTTTAACCATGAAAGCAGCAAGTGCAAAGCCAGGAGTCAGAGAGGCATTCTTTAGTTGCAGCTTAAATAATTAAATGCTCTGTATTGCCTTGACTGGTGCAGGGATCATATTCCAGACTTTTGCTACATAGTGTGAATACAGACCTGGGCACAGTTTTTGTAAGGCTTATAGATGATAAGCAGATTTTTGTTAGAAGATCAAAGGTGACAAATTGGGAGGTATTTGCCTCACAGACTCCCTTACTTAAATATACTAATTGTGTAGTTACCCAGCAGTGGATAAAAGGAAAAAGACAGTCACTGCTTCCATTCAAACATAAAACACAACACTGACATCCTGTAGCCCTTGTAATTTTCAGTCAGTCATGACCCAGTCAAATGTGATTTCAATCAAATGAGATTATCAGTTTTGTTCAGTCCATAGTGATTTAGTGAAATAGGATTCAGTCGATAGAACCAGTACCATATATGAATGTGTGTGTGTGTGTGTGCGTGTGAGAGAGAGACAGCAAGAGAGTATGTATTCAAAACACTTGTGTATTTTACTGTTTGTCTTTAATTGTTGACATTTATGTGTTCATGTGAATTTTACATATACCATAGTCTACATATATAAGTTGAGATGATGGATGATATCCTGAGTAAATCTCTACACATTTCCAAGGAGGGAGATGCAATCATTTTGTGGATAATATATTTAGATGCCTCTGGAATGCTAGAAGTTAATGACATTAGATTTTGTCCATTTTACATGTCTCAATGTTTCTTTCTTCACTGTTTCTTTCCTTTGAAATAAGATGAATGACAAGCAGTCAGACAGCACAATTAAGACACCTGTAGGGGTCATGGCTAGTTGTGGCATAACTATCAGCCCATTTGTTTTTGTCAGAATGTTTCCATTGTCTTTTGTTCAAAACATATGCACACTTAGCAGCCCTTTTCTCTGCAGTCCCCTTTCAGATGGTATGATTGATATTTCCCAAAGTGCCACTCCCTACCTATCATTAGCAGTCAGGTTCACTGTTATTCAACTGTTTTCACACATTATGTTTTCTGTAGTCATTCATATGCTTACTGTTTTAGTTTCTGAATTAATGAGGTTTCATTCCATCACTTTAGAGTAAGTGGTGCAGCGTTCCCTTTTAATATGTAGGGTGGGCAAGCATGTGTGTGTGGAAGGTGAGTCCATGTCTGTGATGGGGGTGAGCATATGTTTGTGGGGATGGAGCGAAAATGTGTGGGAGCAGCGTGTGTGTGTTTGTGCAGAAAAATAGTAAAACAGCAGTTGATTTGTACACAGTAGCCATACAACACTGTTTTGTAGAGAACTGTCCACTGCATAATCATCATGTGACATTCTGGATCTGTGTGTTTGTGCGTGTGTGTGTGTGTAATTGTGGCATATATGGAGTAACAGAACTGTGGAGCAAAGCTAGATTGAGACTAGCTTAAAGCTTTATTTGGGGGATAGTTTTCTCATGGCAATGGGCTTGCTGCAACATCTATGGGGTGTCCTGAGTCAACATGTGCCAATAGTTTTTGCATGTCTTAGCCATTACAGCACTGTTTTGGATAGAGGGAGTCAAAACCCCACTGTTCACCAACACATGTAATACACACAAGTGTATGTTTGTGTTTGCTAGATAAAGTATGATGGACAACAAGAGTTGCACCTGTGGCCTGACAAGTGCCCAATAAGGTGATGGGTCACAGGTATCATAAGACTGGGTTTGGAGACAAGTGTAGATATGTTGAACAAACAAGATTTACCCACATTAAACATGTATCATTTTTTCTGTGTGTGTGTGTGTGTGTGGTGTAAAAGAACTATGGAGCAAATCAATACTGACACCTGCTTGCTGGCCTGCTGAGGGAGACACTTGTGTAAGTGCAGTGGACTGGCTCCAATAGGTAGGGATAGAAGTCCTGAGCTGAAGGGAGAGGGGGCTGGCATAATGGTTAAGGTGTTCACCTTAAAGATACAAGGTGCAGCATTCAATTCTCACATGGGGTAATTGGCTAGGCTTAAAATGGTCCACAGGGGCAGGTAGCCTAGTACTAATCTATGAATCTATGAATCTATATCCATCAATTGTTTTCATTTGCCAAAGCCATTACAGCAGTGTTTTTCGGAGAGGTGAGAAAAGACTCAAAGTTCACTGGTATGTCAATCCACTCCCAAGTATATATTTAGCACTTTTGTTTATAAAATACAAACTTCCTCAGAATTTGTGGATCAGTTTGCTTTTTGCCTTCATTTGTGTTACTTCTACAGTTTGTGGGTGTCGTGGAAGTTTTCACTGGTATGTTTTGTAGGTGGCTGTTTGTGAGGGGTAGAGGCATGCCTTTCTAAGTGTGGTGTGACTGTTAAGCATTGTGAAATGTAGAGATTAAGAATAAAATGATGGTCAGTGTGGCCCTAGCAATTTCTTCATTGCTTGATTGAGAAATATACATTGCCCTCTGTTTGTCAGTGCATCATTTGAGTGCCCTGTTTGGAGTATGGTATCACTGCTACAACTGCTGATACTGTTTCAATATATGTCTGCCATGAAGTGTGTATATGCCTGCCTGATTAGGAGCAGTTGCAATGGAGAACAGATGTTTAGAAGGGTCAGATAGCTTATTAGCGTATCCCACAAGTGCCCATAATTTTGCTGTGACTTAAGACAATCCATAATGCTTTTTGAAAAAGGTGTTTGATTCTCTGAAACAAATAATGATTTTCATTGCAATTAAAGACTTTTTTTCCAGGAAAATGAATGCTAATTAATGTAGCCTTATTTATCAGCTTACTAAATCAACTCATTTGTTCAGAGCTTCCTATTGCCTGGCTTGCATTGCTTTTAAAACCCATCTGAAAATACAAAGCTGATATAAGTATATTTTTTTCACTTGCTCTAACTGTTTCAGTGATATTTAACAACTTTGTGCTACATTTATTTATTTATTTCTTAACTTTATCACTGTTTTTCAGCCTGCACTTGTTTAAGAAACTGCATCTGTTATGCAAATATTTTGTGTGCTGTGATCATTTCTGGTTAGCAAACCTGATATTGCAAGAATTATTACTTCTGTTCTAAAGCATGTATTAATACACTTGAGCTCAAAGCCAGCTGGTTTTACATTATAAGGGTTCTTAGGAGCAAGGAGCTAAATTCAACCCATCCAAGGTAGGAACTACTGGTTGACAGCTTTTTGTGTTTTTGTCTGATTGGCCTGAGGGTTTAACTTTAGAAAGTCTTTCATCCTGCTGATATAAAATAATAACATTTTTGTAAGATTGAGCTTATTTATTTGGAGCTTCCTTGTGACTGGCTTGGATTGCTTCTAAGACCATTTGGAAATGCAAGGCTAATATAAGTATATTTTTTGCACTTGTTCTGTTTCAGTGACATTTAACAGCTCTGTGCTGCACTTATTTATTTGCTTGAATTTTTCTTTGTTTTTCAGCCTGCACTTCTTAAAGAAACTACATAATTGTTGCAATGTTTTTGTGTGCTGTGAACATTTCTCAGGGGTAGTGAACATATTTTTACAAGGCTGCCTATATTGCAGGAATTGTTACTTCTGTTCTAAAGCATTTGTTACTGGACTTGACCTCACAGCCAGCTGCTTTTACATTGGCATTGTGAGGGTTCTTTTGCACTCTGGTGAAAACAGGAAGCTAAACTTAACCCATCCTAGATGAAAACTACTGGTTGATACTTTTTATACTTTATCAGATTGCCCGCGGGATTTAACTTTAGAAAAGTCTTTCATCCTGCAGGTATAAAAGAATTACATTTTTGTAAGATTGTGCTCATTTATTCAGAGCTTTCTTGTGCCTGGCTTTGATTGCTTCTATGACCATCTGGAAATACAAAGCTGATATAAGTATACTTTTTGCACTTGCTCAGTTTCAGTGATATTTAACAACTCTTGCATTGTATTTATTTATGTCATTGAATTTATCACTGTTTTTCAGCTTGCACTTGTTAAAGAAACTCCATCTGTTTTGCAAAGTTGTTGTGTGTTGTGAACATTTCTCAGGGTTAGTGAATGTATTTTCCTGGAATTCCTGGTATTGCAGGAATTATTATTTGTACTATAAAACATTTGTTACTCCACTTGAGCTCTAAGTCAGGTGGTTTTACATTGGAAGGGTTCTTTTGCACTCTGGTGGAAGCAGGGAGCTAAATTCAACCCATCCAAGGTGGGACCTACTGGTTGATCACTTGTTTGTTTTTATATGATTGGCCTGATGGTTTAACTTTAGAAAAGTCATTCATCCTGCTCATATAAAAGAATTACATTTTTGTAAGTTTGTACTCATTTATTTGAAGTTTCCTTGTGCTTGGCTTGGATTGCTTCTAAGACCATCTGGAAATACAAAGCTGATATATGTATATTTTTGTAATTGCATTTGTGTTGCATTTATTTATTTGCTTGAATTTATCATTGTTTTTCAGCCTGCACTTAAGAAAATCCATCTGTTTTGCAAATATTTTGTTTGTTGTGACCATTTCTCAGGGTGAGCAAACTTATTTCCAAGGATTCCTGATCCTGCAAGAATTATTACTTCTTTTCTAAAGCATTTGTTCCTACACTTGAGCTCAAAGCCAGCTGGTTTTACATCAAGATGATTCTTAGGAGCAGGGAGCTAAATTCAACCCATCCAATGTGGGAACTACTGGTTGACATGTTTTTGTGTTTTTGTCTGATTGGACTAAGGGTTTAACTTTAGAAAACTGTTTCATCCTGATTGTATACAAGAATGACATTTTTGTAAGCTTGTGCTTATTTATTCAGATGTTCCTTGTGCCAGGATTGGATTGCTTCTAAGACCATCTGGATATGCAAGGCTGATATAATTTTATTTTTTATACTTGCTCTTTTTTAGGGATATTTAACAACACTGTGCTGCATGCATGTATTTGCTTGAATTTATCATTGGTTTTCAGCCTGCACTTTTTAAAGGATCTCCATCTGTTTTGCAAAGTTCTTGTGTGTTGTGAGCATTTCTCCTGGTTAGTGAACATATTTCCAAATATTCCTGATATTGCAGGAATTGTTAATTCCATTCTAAAGCAATTTTTGCTGCATGTGAACTCAAAGCCAGCTGGCTTTACATTGGGAGGGTTGTTTTGCAGTCTGGTGGCAGCAGGGAGCTAAATTCAACCCATCCAAGGTGCAAACTAGTGGTAAATAGCTTTTCGTGTTTTTATCTAATTGGCTTGAGGGTTTAACTTTAGAAAAGTCATTCATCCTGCTGGTAGAAAAATACATTTTTTGTAAGATTGTGCTCATTTACTCAGAGCTTTCTTTTGTCTGGTTTGGATTGCTTCTAAAACCATCTGGAAATACAAAGCTGGTAAAAGTATATTTTGCACTTGCTCTAACTTTTTGACTGATATTTAAGAACTCTGTGCTGCATTTATTTATTTGCCTGAATTTTACCACTGTTTTTCTGACTGCACTTCTGAAAGAAACTACATAATTTTTGCAAAGGTTTTGTTTGTTGTGAGCATTTCTCAGGGTTAGTGAACTTATTTTCCAAGGACTCCTGATATTGCAGGAATTGTTATGTCTGTTCTAAAGCATTTGTTACTGTATTTGAGCTGACAGCCAGCTGCTTTTACATTGGCATTGCAGGGGTTCCTTTGCACTCTGGTGAAAACAGGAAGCTAAATTCAACCCATCCAAGGTGAAAACTACTGGTTGATAGCTTTTTATAATTTATCAGATTGGCCTGAGAGTTTAACTTTATGAACGTCTTTCATCCTGCTGGTATAAAAGAATTACATTTTTTGTAGGATTGTGCTAATTTATTCAGAGCTTCCTTGTGCCTGGTTTACATTGCTTCTCTGAACATCTGGAAATACAAAGCTGATATAAGTATACTTTTTGCATTTGCTCAGTGTCAGTGATATTTAACAGCTCTGGGCTGCATTTATTTATGTTATTGAATGTATCACTGTTTTTCAGCTTGCACTTGTTAACGAAACTCCATCTGTTTTGCAAAGTTTTTGTGTGTTGTGAACATTTCTCAGGGTTAGTGAATGCATTTTCCTGGGATTCCTGATATTACAGTAAATGTTACTTCTGCTGTAAAGCATTTGTTACTGCACTTGAGCTTAAGGCCAGGTGGTTTTACATTGGAAGGGTTCTTTTGCCCTGAGGTGGGAGCTAAATTCAACCCATCCAAGGTGGGAACTACTGGTTGACAGCTTTTTGTGTTTTTGTCTGATTGGAGTAAGGGTTTACCTTTAGAAATGTTTTTCATCCTGCTTGCATACAAGAATGACATTTTTGTAAGTTTGTGCTCATTTATTTGAAGTTTCCTTGTGCTTGGCTTGGATTGCTTCTAAGACCATCTGGAAATACAAAGCTGATATATGTATATTTTTGTAATTACGTTTGTGTTGCATTTATTTATTTGCTTGAATTTATCATTGTTTTTCAGCCTGCACTTAAGAAAATCCATCTGTTTTGCAAATATTTTGTTTGTTGTGACCATTTCTCAGGGTAAGCAAACTTATTTCCAAGGATTCCTGATCCTGCAAGAATTATTACTTCTGTTCTAAAGCATTTGTTCCTACACTTGAGTTCAAAGTCAGCTGGTTTTACATCAAGAGGATTATTAGAAGCAGGGAGCTAAATTCAACCCATCCAATGTGGGAACTACTGGTTGACAGGTTTTTGTGTTTTTGTCTGATTGGACTAAGGGTTTAACTTTAGAAAACTGTTTCATCCTGATTGTATACAAGAATGACATTTTTGTAAGCTTGTGCTTATTTATTCAGATGTTCCTTGTGCCAGGATTGGATTGCTTCTAAGACCATCTGGATATGCAAGGCTGATATAATTTTAGTTTTTGTACTTGCTCTTTTTAGGGATATTTAACAACACTGTGCTACATGCATGTATTTGCTTGAATTTATCATTGGTTTTAAGCCTGCACTTTTAAAGGATCTCCATCTGTTTTGCAAAGTTCTTGTGTGTTGTGAGCATTTCTCCTGGTTAGTGAACATTATTTTCCAAATATTCCTGATATTGCAGGAATTGTTAATTCCATTCTAAAGCAATTTTTACTGCATGTGAACTCAAAGCCAGCCGGCTTTACATTGGGAGGGTTGTTTTGCAGTCTGGTGGCAGCAGGGAGCTAAATTCAACCCATCCAAGGTGCAAACTAGTGGTAAATAGCTTTTTGTGTTTTTATCTAATTGGCTTGAGGGTTTAACTTTTGAAAAGTAATTCGTCCTGCTGGTAGAAAAAAATACATTTTTGTAAGATTGTGCTCATTTACTCAGAGCTTTCTTTTGTCTGGCTTGGATTGCTTCTAAAAGCATCTGGAAATACAAAGCTGGTAAAAGTATATTTTGCACTTGCTCTAACTTTTTGACTGATATTTAAGAACTCTGTGCTGCATTTATTTATTTGCCTGAATTTTACCACTGCTTTTCTGACTGCACGTCTGAAAGAAACTACATAACTTTTGCAAAGTTTTTGTTTGTTGTGAGCATTTCTCAGGGTTAGTGAACTTATTTTCCAAGGACTCCTGATATTGCAGGAATTGTTACGTCTGTTCTAAAGCATTTGTTACTGTATTTGAGCTGACAGCCAGCTGCTTTTACATTGGCATTGCAGGGGTTCTTTTGCACTCTGGTGAAAACAGGAAGCTAAATTTAAACCATCCAAGGTGAAAACTACTGGTTGATAGCTTTTTATAATTTATCAGATTGGCCTGAAGGTTTAACTTTATGAAAGTCTTTCATCCTGCTGGTATAAAAGAATTACATTTTTTGTAGGATTGTGCTAATTTATTCAGAGCTTCCTTGTGCCTGGCTTGGATTGGTTCTAAGAGCATCTGGAAATATGAACCTATGAACCTATATAAATAGGACATGCTGGAGGGACAGATTCATCACCCAGAAACTCCCTATGCTGTGGAACAGAATCCCGGTCCATGTGAGACAGAGCACCTCGCTGGCTCTGTTCAAGAGGAATCTTGACCAGCGGATGGGAGACCGTATGTTTACCCCGGGGATCATCTCTGTATCACTGCTGGACAGAGGCACGGCAAACTAATGGGTATAGTATTCTTCAACATAAGGGGTGGTGAAAGCCACACAACTCTGGCTAGGCTTATAAATGCCCTAGGGCAGATAGCATAGTAAGAACCTATGAACCTATGTTATAAGTATATTTTTGCACTTGCTCTGTTTCAGTGATATTTAACAACTTGGTGCTACATTTATTTATTTGCTTAAATTTATCACTGTTTTTCAGCCTGCAGTTTTTAAAGAAATGGTATTTGTTTTGCAAAGTTTTGTGTGTTGTGAACATTTCTCAGGGTTAGTGAATGTAGTTTCCAAGGATTCCCGATTTTGCAAGAATTACTTGTATTTAAAAAAAAATACTTCACTTGAGCTCAAAGCCAGCATTTTTTTACAGTGGGAGGATTGTTTTGCACTCTGCTGGGAGCAGGGAGCTAAATTCAACCCATCCAAGATAAGAACTATTGGTGGACCATTATGTGTGGTTTAATCTGATTGGTCTGAAGGTTTAACTTTAGAAAAGCATTTTATCCTGCTGCTATAAAATAATTTTGCTCATTTATTCAGAACTTCCTTGTGTCTGGCTTGGATTGCTTCTAAGACCATCTGGAAACCCAAAGTGTATTTTTTTTCCACTTGCTCTATTTCAGCAATATTTAACTACTATGTGCTGCAGTTGTTTATTTGCTTGAATTTATCACATATTTTTAGGTTGCACTGTTAAAGAAAGTCCATCTGTTTTGCAAAGTTTTTGTGTGTTGTGAAAGTTTCTCAGGGTTACTGAACATATTTTCCAAGGATTCCTGATATTGCAGGAATTGTTACTTCTGTTCTAAAGCATTTATTACTTCACTTGAGGTCAAAGCCAGCTAGTTTTACATTGGGAGGATTGTTTCACACTGTGGTGGGAGCAGGGAGCTAAATTCAACTCATCCAAGGTGGGAACTACTGGTCAATAGCTTTTTGTGTTTTATCTGCCTGGCCTGAGGGTTTAACTTTAGAAAAGTCTTTCATCCTGCTGGTACAAAAAAATTAAAATTTTGTAAGATTGTGCTCATTTATTCAGTGCTTCTTTTGCCTGGCATTCATTGCTTCTAAAACCATCTTGAAATACAAAGCTGGAATAAGTATATTTTTGCACTTGCTTTAACTGTTTCAGTGACATTTAACAACTCTGTGCTGCATTTAATTATTTGCTCTAAGCAGCTGCAGTCCCTGGTGTTGTGAGCTCCATGTAGCCCCCCTCAAACTGCCCCAGTATAAGACACTCCTGACTGAAAGGATGTTACCTTGAGAAACTTACCTGCTACAAGTCTTTGAAGTCCAACTTGCAACTTGAATAAGGTAGTCCCCCTCAAACTGCCTCAGTATAAGACACTCCTGACTGAAATGATGTTACCCTGAGAAACATACCTGTTACAAGTCTTTGAAGTCCAAACTGCAACTTGAATAAGGTAGTCCCCCTCAAACTGCCCCAATATGACACTCCTGACTGAAAGAACATTACCTTGAGAAACTTACCTGCTACAAGTCTTTGAAGTCCAACCTGCAACTTGGATAAGGTAGTCCCCCTCAAACTGCCCCAGTATAAGACACTCCTGACTGAAAGGACATTACCCTGACAAACTTACCTGCTACAAGTCTTTGAAGTCCAACCTGCAACTTGAATAAGGTAGTCCCCCTCAAACTGCCCCAGTATAAGACACTCCTGACTGAAATGATGTTACCCTGAGAAACATACCTGTTACAAGTCTTTGAAGTCCAACCTGCAACTTGAATAAGGTAGTCCCTCTCAAACTGCCCCAATATGACACTCCTGACTGAAAGAACATTACATTGAGAAACTTACCTGCTACAAGTCTTTGAAGTCCAACCTGCAACTTGGATAAGGTAGTCCCCCTCAAACTGCCCAGTATAAGACACTCCTGACTGAAAGGATGTTACCCTGACAAACTTACCTGCTACAAGTCTTTGAAGTCCAACCTGCAACTTGAATAAGGTAGTCCCCCTCAAACTGCCTCAGTATTAGACACTCCTGACTGAAAGGACATTACCCTGAGAAACTTACCTGCTACAAGTCTTTGAAGTCCAACCTACAAGTTGAATAAGGTAGTTCCCTTCAAACTGCCCCAGACACTCCTGACTGAAAGGATGTTACCCTGAGAAACGTACCTGCTACAAGTCTTTGAAGTCCAACCTGCAACTTGAATAAGGTAGTCCCCCTCAAACTGCCCCAGTATAAGACACACCTGACTGAAAGGACATTACCCTGAGAAACCTACCTGCTACATGTCTTTGAAGTCCAACCTGCAACTTTAATAAGGTTAATACCATAACATGTACCAGCATCTTAACACTATGCCTATGTACTGTTTCATGCTGCCCTGGGTCTAAAGGCACCTCTAGGCTCCCTCCAAATTGTGTAACCTATCTAAAATTTCCCCACGAATCTTACCTCTTTAACCTACAAATCTACCCTGCACACAGTAATTTCATCCGGCTCCCCTGCATATAGCCCATAAAATATACTCTGCAGCTCTTAATTAATCTCTGCAAGGGGACAATCTATAGCTTAAAAATAACCCATAAATTTGGTGTAAAACTAAACCAGCAAAATACAACCAAAAAGATACATTAGCGTGAAATTAAACTAGTATAATACAGCCAAAAAGATACATTTGGAAAAGAAACAAGTAAGCCCAGGGATATAATTGGAGTTAGTGTTAGACCCACTGCGCTCGCCCTCGCTGTGCGGACTCACTCTGCTCCTCTCCCTGCCCCTTATTCCCACCCACCCCCACTAGTGCTACTTTTCAACTAAACTTAGCCACTCCCCTCATGCTAGCCACCAATCACTGAATCTGCCCAACCCCTGTACCCATTTCCTTCTCTTCCACTATTCCACATCCTGTAAAACACAGTCTTCCATCTAACTACCTTACAATCACAAACAACACCTCTCATCATCCACCACACCCACCCCATCCCACGCAGATCTCTCACTCATGACCAAACCCAACCAAACCATGCCCAAACTACCCAGACCCACATACATACACCTCTTACTATTGCTCCTAGGTGTATCCACCCTCCCACTGCTAACTTCTATCACCAATCACCACAAACAACTTAATTTTATCCACATACCAAGAAAAACTATTTCCACTAACATTATTACAACACACTCTTTTACTCAACTAGCCCCATACCACTACCAAATCTTCTTTGTTCACCACTATGCACACAGATTACAGCCATCACACTACCAGTTCCAAACAACTATAAAGAACTTTAAGACTCTAAACAAGGTACTCAAACTCTATTTTTACCTCAGAACTCAACTCATTAGCTGCGGTGATATACACCCAAACCTAGGCCCACAAAATCTAAGAGCCCCAACCCTCAACCTGAATGATACCCTACTCCAGTGAGACAAATACATGCTCCTCATTTTAAATTTAAATGTCAGAAGTATACTAAACAAAGTCCACGACCTTCATGCACTACTCTCCTTTTATCATCCTGAGATAGTCATACTAACAGAGACTTGGCTTTAACCAGGCAACCACAACAATGAAATCACTCCACCAGGTTACAATATAATTCGTAGTGATAGCATAGGTAAAAAAGGGGGGTGGTGTTATAGTGTATAAATATCACCTCATCCTTGAGAAAGTCGACATAACAACCCCAGACCTTGATAAAGTTGAACTCACTCTAACAAAACTAAAACTTAATGATAGTAAACACATCAACATCATAGGGTGCTACATCCCTCCAAGCAGCAATATCCCCATTACAGAAAAACTCCTAGAATGGATATCTAACTCCCTCCTCCAGGAAAGCATAGTATTAGGAGACCTTAATACTGACTGGCAAAACTGTTCCAGTCATAACCCACTCTCCCATATTAACCTACATGGCCTAACCCAACTCATCACTTCCCCCACAAGAACAGACAAGAAAACCAAACACCAATCCACTCTTGATTGGATACTCGTATCCCACCCATCACTGATATCCCTAGCAGGGTGTCTACCAGACACCCTGAGTGACCACCAAGCCACATTCTTACTCAGATAAAAATCACCACAACTGACCCAAATATCTACACGCCTAATTAGAAACAAAAAACACTTTAACCTCTCCAACTTTATAAACAACCTAAAAATGTGCAACTGGACCCCCCTAAAAAAAACTACCTCTTGATGAAGCTGCACTATATTTCACTACCTTCTTAAACACCCTTAACAATCACATCCCCTCTAGAACAACAATAATTAAAACTAAATATGCCCCCTGGTTAACCCCAGACACAAAATCCCTCCTCAAAAAAAAAAAAAAAAAAAAGAAACAAGGCCTGGACCAACTACCTCAACAGTAAATCCCAGTTGAACAAACAAATATACGTTGAACTACATAACAAAGCCAAAAAACTCACCAAAACAGACAAAACATCTTACTACCAAAAGTTACAGGATAAGCACAGGAACAACCCACAAAAATTTTGGGCAGCAATTAACTCTATTCTACAACCAGGTAAAACAACTACCCCAACCCCAAAAATAGATAACAACCAAGAAGACATCCCCACTCAATTTAATAAATACATTACAGAAACCATCCAGACCCTTGCAAAAAACTATGACAACATCCCCACCCCTGCAAATCCACCCCCCACCCCAACTAACAATTTCCCCAAGTTCAGCTTCCACAAAGAACCAACCAAATCCATTGAAAAACTACTCCACATGCTCAAACCAACATCTCCAGCTGCAGATAAATTACACGTTGAATACCTCCACCTGGCTGCAGAAGCCATATCATATCATATCCTGTCTCCATCCTAATTAACAGATCCATCTCTGAGTGATATAGTACCCAAGCTATGGAAAATATCACATATCATCCCTCCCACATAAAGGGGGAACCTCCCTGGAACTCAATAACTACCACCCTATAGCCATACTACCCCCCTTTATATAAAATTTTAGAGAGGGAACTACACAAGCAACTAATGAAATATTTCCAAAAAAATAATCTAATAGCAACACAACAACATGGCTTTAGACCCTTCCATAGCACCACCCCCGCACTAACAGAATTCACCAACATTGTCAATACTTACAGAAACAATGGACTCCTTGTATCTGCCACCTTTCTTGACTTGTCCAAAGCATTTGATGTGGTTAACCACAATAAACTCCTTCTTTCACTAGCAACTCTAAACCTTACCACCCCTGCCATCTCCTGGTTCAAAAACTACCTAGAGGGAAGGAAACAAGCTGTTATGTGGCAAAACCAACTCTCCCTTTCCATACCAGTCTCCCTAGGAGTACTCTAAGGCTCCATCCTGGGGCCACATCTTTTTACCCTCTTCACCAATCAGCTCCCAAAGAGTATTCCTAAACCCTCAATAGTACAATATGCAGATGATACCACCATAATATGCGCAGCCAAATCAATTGACATCCTTCACTCCCTAACACAAGAATGCTTTTCCCTAGCAGAAACTTGGATTATAAACCAAAGGCTCATTCTGAACCCAAGTAAAACAAAGCTAGAACTCTTTAGCTCCCACAGAGTGACACCTCCCACTGATTTTTTCTTTATCTCCTCCATTAACAAGACCACAATCACCCCCACAAATCATACCAAACTCTTAGGGGTTGAAATAGATAATCACCTTAGATTTGACCTACATATTTCTATAACCATTAAAAAGTACATAAAAAAACCTGGCCTGCTGTATCGCAATAAAAAATTCCTCACTGACCACTCTAAAACTAATCTCCACAAATCCAACTTAAATAAACTTGATAGTTGTTATAATAAGATAGCCAAATTCGCTACAACCTCTCCCATCAGAACACATCACTGTGAATGCCTAAAAAAACTCAGTTGACTAGAACTACCACTACTACTTCAAATCATTTAATTATCACTATCCCACAAAATAATACATAACTCTGAAAACACCCCAGCCCTACAAAATCTTTTGCAACCCTATACAACCGACAGGCCCTTGAGGTCTAGTACACAAAACCTCCACAAAGTAACCAAATATAACAATGAAGCTGGTAAGTCTGTCTACAGCCACTGTATGCAAAAACCTGGAACTCCCTTCATGCCTACATAACTGACAACAAATCCCCATCACAGTTCAAGAAACTTGTTAAAAACTCATTTTTTGAATAATCGACTGTGCTCATGTATCCCCCCTGGCTAATGTCTCATTAGAACACTTCACCTAACTTAAGTAATTCTGCTAAGCCAAACAATCATAGTACTGTATCCACTCAGGACTATTAATCTACTGCTCATCCCATCTCTCCAGGAGTTAGGGGAAAACTACCCCAGCAATGTTGAGCTTTCCATAAGCAACTAAAACCAGGAGAAGACATATTGTAAATCAATTTGTTATCCTTCTGAACTAAAACTAGGTGAAGACTTATAGTGAATCAGTTTGTTATCCTTCTCAACTATAGCGAGCATCATCTGCTCTCTCAGAGCCTTATTCTACATCTCTCTGCTTTTACTCTGATAGTAGCTCTATCACAGGAATCTTAAACTTAGGAATATCTTCTAAAATTTAATATCATATTGTAGAGAATGAATGTATCCTATCTGTTAGTTAATATGTATGTCAATGTCTCTTCTATGGAAATTGTATGTCAAATGTCTGTCCTTAAAACTATGTTTTGTAAAAAATGTTCTCTTGGAGATTTTCTACCCGGGCCTCCACTAAAATTGGACTTATAATCCAGTTGGACTCTCCCGGTCAACAAATGTAAAATAAAATAAAATAAAGTAAATAAATAAAATGCGCTTGAATTTATCATTGGTTTTCAGCCTGCACTTGTTAAAGCATCTCCATCTGTTTTGCAAAGTTCTTGTGTACTGTGAGCATTTCTCAGTGTCAGTGAACATATTTTCCAAGTATTTCTGATATTGCAGGAATTGTTACTTCCATTCTAAAGCTTTTGTTACTGCAGTGGAGCTCAAAACCTGCTGGTTTTAAATTGATATTGGGAGGAGTCTTTTGCACTCTAGTGGGAGCAGGGAGCTAAATTCAACCCATCCAAGGTGAAAACTACTGGTTGATAAGCGTTTTGCCTTTTTATCAGATTGGCCTGAGGGTTTAAGTTTAGAAAAGACTTTCATGCTGCTGGTAAAAAAAATTGTGCTCATTTATTCAGAGTTTCTTTGTGCCTGGCTTGGATTCCTTCTAAGACCATCTGGAAATGCAAAGCTGATATAAGTATGTTGTTTGCACTTTCTCTGTTTCAGTGATATTTACCAACTCCGTGCTACATTTATTTATTTGCTTGAATTTATCACTGTTTTTCAGCTTGCACTTCTGAAAGAAACTACATAATTTTTGCAACGTTTTTGTTTATTGTGAACATTTCTCTGGGTTAGTGAACTTATTTTCCAAGGATTCCTGATATTGTAGGAATTGTTACTTCAGTTCTAAAGCATTTGTTACTGCAGTGGACCTCAAAACCAGCTGGTTTTAAATTGGCATTGGGATGGGTCTTTTGCAGTCTACAGGGAGCTAAATTCAACCCATCGAAGGTGAGAAGTACTGGTTGATAGCTTTTTGCATTTTTATCAGATTGGCCTGAGGGTTTAAGTTTAGAAAAGACATTCATGCTGCTGGTATAAATTAATTATGTTTTTGTAAGATTGTGCTCATTTATTCAGCGCTTCCTTGTGCCTGTCTTGGATTACTTCTATGACCATCTGGAAATACAAAGCTGATATACGTATATTTTTTGCACTTGATCTGTTTCTGTGATATTTAACAACTCCGTGCTATATTTATTTATTTGCTTGAATTTATGACTGTTTTTTAGCCTGCAGTATTTAAAGAAACAATATTTGTTTTGCAAAGTTTTTTTGTGTGTTGTGAACATTTCTCAAGGTTAGTGAATGTATTTTCCAAGGACTCCTGCCAAGAATTGTTACTTGTAATCTAAAGCATTTTTTACTTCACTTGAGCAGGGAGCTAAATTCAACCCATCCAAGGTAAGAACTACTGGTGGATCGCTATTTGTGCTTTAATGTGATAGGCCTGATGGTCTAACTTTAGAAAAGTTTTATATCCTGCTGGTATAAATGAATTACAGTTTTATAAGATTGTGCTCATTTATTCAGAGCTCTAACTGTTTTAGTAATATCTAACTACTCTGGGCTGCATTTGTTTATTTGCTTGAGTTTAGCACATATTTTCAGGTTACACTGTTAAAGAAACTCCATCTGTTTTGCAAAGTTTTTGTGTGTTGTGAACATTTTTCCAAGGATTCCTGATATTGTAGGAATTGTTATTTCTGTTTTACATCACTTGAGGTCACAGCCAACTAGTTTTACATTGTGTGGGTTGTTTTGCACTCTGGTGGGAGCAGGGAGTTAAATTCAACCCATCCAAGGTATGAACTACTGCTGGATCGCTATTTGTGCTTTAATCTGAGAGTTTAATTTTAGAAAAGTATTTCATCCTGCTGGTATAAAAGAATTACATTTTTGTAAGATTCTGCTCATTTATTCACAGCTTTCTTGTGTCTGGGTTGGATTGCTTCTAAGACCATCTGGAAACACAAAGCTGATTTTTTTGCACTTGCTTTGTTTCAGTAATATTTTAACTACTCTGTGCTGCATTTGTTTATTTGCTTGAATTTATCACATATTTTCAGCCTGCACTGTTAAAGAAACTTCATCTGTTTTGCAAATTTTTTGATTGTTGTGAACATTTTCCAGGGTTAGTGAATGTATTTTTCAAGGATTTCTGACAGTTCAGGAATTCTTACTTCTGTTCTAAAGCATTTGTTTCTTCACATGAGGTCAAAGCCATCTGATTTTACATTGCAAGGATTATTTTGCACTCTGATAGGAGCAGGGAGCTAAATTCAACCCATCCGAGGGGGGAACTACTGTTTAATAGCTTTTTGTGTTTTTATCTGATTGTCCTGAGGGTTTAACTTTAGAAAAGTGCTTCATCCTTCTGGTATAAAATAATTACATTTTTATAAGATTGTGCTCATTTATTCAGAGCTTCCTTGTGTCTGACTTGGATTGCTTCTAAGACCATTTGGAAATGCAAAGCTGATATAAGTATGTTTTTTGCACTTACTGAAACTGTTTCAGTGATAGTTAACAACTCTGTGCTGCATTTCTTTATTTGCTTGACGTTATCACTATTTTTTAGCGTGCAGTTTTTAAAGAAACTCCATCATTTTTGAAAAGTTTTTGTGCATTGTGAACATTTCTTAGGGTTAGTGAACGCATTTTCAATGAATTCCTGATATTACAGGAATTGCCATTTGTGTTTTAAAGCATTTGTTACTGTACTTGAGCTCATATTATTTTATTTATTTATTTTTCATTTGTTGACTTGCTTAGTCTGACTGTGCTGAAGAGACCGTTTTCAGTGGAGGAGGTAACTGGTTTTATATTTTGAGGGTACTTTTGCACTGTGGTGGGAGCAGGAAGATAAATTCAACCCATCTAAGGTGAAAACTACTGGTAAATAGCATTTTGTGTTTTTATCTGATTGGTCTGAGAGTTTAATTTTAGAAAAGTCTTTCATTCTGCTGGTATAAAAGAATTAAATTGTGGTAAATTGTGCTCAGTCATTTAGAGCTTCCTTGGGTTGGATTGCTTGTAAGACCTTCTGGAAATACAAAGCTGATATATATTTTTGCACTTGATCTAACTGTTTCAGTAATATTTAACAACTCTGTGCTGCATTTATTTATTTGCTTGAATTTAGCACTTTTTTCAGCCTACACAGTTAAAGAAACTCATCTGTTTTGCAAAGTTTTTGTGTGTTGTGAACATTTCTCAGGGCTAGTGAATTTATTTTCCATGGATTCCTGATATTACATGAGTTGCTACTTCTGTTCTAAAGCATTTGTTACTGCACTTGAGCTCAAATTTATTTTATTTTTTTATTTTACATTTGTTGACCTGGTTAGTCTGACTGAGTTGAAGAGCCCCTTTTCAGTGGAGGATCCAGCTGGTTTTATATTGTGAGGGTAGATTTACACTATGGTGGGAGCAGGAAGCTAAATTCAAATCATTTAAGGTGAAAACTACTGGTCAATAGCTTTTTGTATTTTAATTAGATTGGCCTGAGGGTTTAAGTTTATAAATGTTTTTCATCCTGCTGGTATAAAAGATCTACACTTTTTAATTTCATTTATTCAGAGCTTCCTTGTGTATGGCTTGGATTGCTGCTAAAACCACCTGGAAACACTAAGCTGATATAAGTATATATTTTTGCAAGTGATCTAACTGTTTCAATGAGA
The DNA here is from genome assembly GCF_019279795.1 of Protopterus annectens. Lineage (NCBI taxonomy): Eukaryota > Metazoa > Chordata > Ceratodontiformes > Protopteridae > Protopterus > Protopterus annectens. The sequence continues at coordinate 1,744,088,287 of NC_056735.1, forward strand.
TTCAACATCTCTGTGCTGCATTTATTTGCTTTAATATGTCACTGTTATTCAACCTGTAGTTGTTAAAGAAACTGTTTCTGTTGTACAAAGTTTTACTGTGTTGTGAATATTTCTCAGGGCTAGTGAACTTATTTTCCTAGGATTCCAGATATTTCAGAAATTGTTAGTTCTGTTCTCAAACATTTGTTATGGGACTTAAACTGAAACTCATCTGGTTTTACAGTGGGAGGATTCATTTGCAGTTTGGTGAGAGCAGGTTGCTAAATTCAACCCACTGAATGTGAGAACTACTGGCCAATAGCTTTTCATGTTTTTATTTGATTGGTCTAAGGATTTCACCTTAGAAAAGTGTTTCATCCTATTGGTATAAAAGAATTACATTTTTGTAAGATTGTGCTCATTTATTCAGAACTTCCTTGTGCCTAGCTTGTATTGCTTCTAAGACCATTTGGAAGTACAAACCTGATATAAGTATATATTTTTTGCACTTGCTCTGTTTTAGTGATCTTTAACAACTGTGTATAGCATTTATTTATTTGTTTGAATTTATCACTGTTTTTCAGCATGCAGCTTTTAAAGAAATGCCATCTGTTTTGCAAAGTTTTTTGTGTGCTGTGAACATTTTTCAGGGTTAGTGAATGTATTTTCCAAGGATTCCTGATATTGCAAGAATTGCTATTTGTATTCTGAAGCATTTATTACTTCACATGAGCTCAAAGCCAGCTGGTTTTACAATGGAAGTGTTCTTTTGCCCTGTGGTTGAAGCAGAGAGCTACATTCAACCTATCCAAGGTGGGAAAACTGGATGATCACTTTTTGTGGGTTTATCTGATTGGCCTGAGTGTTTAATTTTAGAAAAGTCTTTCATTTTGCTTGCAGAAAAGAATTACATTTTTGATAGATTGGGTTCATTTATTCAGAACTTCCTTGTGTCTGGTTCGGATTGCTTGTAAGGCCTTCTGGAAATACAAAGCTGGTATATATATTTTTTGCACTTGCTGCAACTGTTTCAGTAATATTTAACAACTTTGTGCTGCATTTATTTATTTTCTTGAATTTATCACATTTTTCAGCCTGCACAGTTAAAAAAACTCATCTCTTTTGCAAAGTTTTGTGTGTTGTGAACATTTCTCATGGTTAGTGAACGTATTTTCCATGGTTCTTCATATTACGGGAATTGTTACTTCTGTTCTAAAGCATTTATTACTGCATTTGAGCTCAAAGCCAGCAGGTTCTACATTATGAGGGTTCTTTCTCACTCTTGTGGGATCAAGGAGCTAAATTCAACCCATCAAAGATGAGAACAACTGATCAATAGCTTTTTATGCTTTTATCTGATTGGCCTGAGGGTTTAGAAAAGTCTTTCATCCTGCTGGTATAAAAGAATTACATTTTTGTAAGATTGTGCTCATTTATTCAGAGCTTCTTTGTCCCTTACTTGGAGTACTTCTAAGAACATCTGGAAATACAAAGTTGATAGAAGAAGTGCAAAAACATATACCTATAACTGTTTCACTAATATTTAACATCTCTGTGCTACAGTTATTTATTTTCTTGAATTTATCACTGTATTACAGCCTGCACTTGTTAAAGAAACTCCTTCTTTTTTGCAAAAGTTTTCTGTGTTATGAACATTTCTCAGGTTAGTGAACTTATTTTTCGAGGATTCCTGATATTGCAAGAATTTTTACTTCTGTTCTAAAGCATTTTTATTTATTTATTTTTATTTTATTTATTTATTTAACATTTGTTGACCGGGAATGTCCGACTAGGTTCCACAGAGCCTGTTTTCAGCGGAGGCCCGGGGAGAAATGCTCCAGATGCATGTCTTTGGAATGCATTTGTTACTACACTTGAGGTGAAAGCCAGCCAGTTTTACATCGAGAGGGTTCTTAGGAGCAGGGAGTTAAATTCAACCCATCCAAGGTGGGAACTACTGGTTGACAGCTTTTTGTGTTTCTTGTCTGATTGCACTAAGGGTTTAGCTTTAGAAAACTCTTTCATCCAGCTTGCATACAAAAATGACATTTTTTGTAAGTTTGTGCTTATTCATTCAGATGTTTTTTGTGGCTGGCTTGGATTGCTTCTAAGACCATCTGGAAATGCAAGGCCGGTATAAGTATATTTTTTGCACTAGCTCTGTTTCAGTGATATTTAAGAACTCCATGTTGCATTTATTTATTTGCTTAAATTTATCATTGGGTTTCACCCTACACAAGTTAAAGCAACTTGATTTGTTTTTCAAAGTTTTTGTGTATTTCTGAGGGCTATTGAACATATTTCCAATGATTCCTGATATTGCAGGAATTGTTACTTACATTCTAAAGCAATTTTTACTGCACATGAGCTCCAAGCCAGTTAATTTTACATTGGGAGGGTTGTTTTACACTCTGGTGGGAGCAGTGAGCTAAATTCAGCTCATCCAAGGTGGACACTACTGCTAAACAGCTTTTTGTGTTTTTATCTAATTGGCCTGAGGGTTTAACTTTAGAAAAGTCTTTTGTCCTGCTGGTACAAATAATATTACAGTTTTGTAAGATTGTGATCATTTATTCCGAGATTCCTTTGGATTGCTTCTAAAACCATCTGGAATACAAAGCTGGTGTAAGTATATTTTGTACTTGCTCTAACTGTTTCAGTGATATTTAAGAACTCTTTTGCACTCTGGTGGGAGCAGGGAGCTAAATTCAACCCATCCAAGGTGAAAACTATTGGTTGATGGATATTAAGCATTTTTATCTGATTGGCCTGAGGGTTTAACTTTAAAAAAGTCCTTCATCCTGCTGGTATAAAAGATTTATATTTTATAAGATTTTGCTCATTTATTCAGAGCTTCCTTGTGCCTGACTTGGATTGCTTCTAAGACCATATGAAATGCAAAGCTGATATATTTTTTGCACTTGCTTAAACATTTTCAATGATATTTAACAACTCTGTGCTGCATTTATTTATTTGTTTGAATTTATCAATTTTTCAGCCTTCACTGTTAAAGAAACTCCTTCTGTTTTGCAAAGTTTTTCTGTGTTGTGAACATTTCTCACAGTGAGTGAACGTATTTTCCAAGGATTTCTGATGTTGCAGGAATTGTTACTTCTGTTCTAAAGCATTTGTTATTACACTTGAGTCCAAAGCCAGCTGGTTTTACATTGGGAAGTTTGTTTTGCACTCTGGTTAAGCAGGGAGCTAAATTCAACACATCCAAGGTGGGAATTACTGGTCAATAGCTTTTTGTGTTTTTATCTAATTGGCTTGATGGTTTAACTTTAGAAAAGTCTTTCATACTGCTGGGAAAACAGAACTTCATTTTTGTAGGTATCTGCTGATTTACTCAGAGCTTTTTTGTGTCTGGCTTGGACTGCTTCTAAAGTCCTCTGAAAATACAAAGTTGGTATAAGTATAATTTGAACTTGCTCTAATTGTTTCAGTGATATTTAAGAACTCTGTGCTGCATTTATTTGCTTGAACTTTTCACTGTTTTTCAGTCTCCACTTCTGAAAGAAACTACATAATTTTTGCAAAGCTTTTGAGTGTTGTGAACATTTCCAAGGGTTAGCAAACATATTTTCCAATGATTCCTGATATTGCAGGAATTGCTAATTCAATTCTAAGGCATTTGTTACTGTAGAGGAGCTCAAAACCAGCTGATTTTAAATTGGCATTGGGGGGTTCTTTTGCACTCTGGTGAGAGCAGGGAGCTACATTCAACCCAGCCAAGGTGAAAACTATTGGTTGACAGCTTTTTTTGCATTTTTATCAGATTGGCCTGAGGGTTTACATTTAGAGAAGACCTTCATGCTGCTGGTATAAAAGTATTACGTTTTTGTAAGATTGTGCTCATTTATTCAGAGCTTCCTTGTGTCTGGCTTGGATTACTTCTAAGACCATCTGAAAATACAAAGTATACTTTTGCACTAGCTCTGTTTCAGTGACATTTAACAGCTACGTGCTGCACTTACTTATTTGCTTGAATTTATCACTGTTTTCAGCCTGTGGTTTTTAAAGAAACGCTATTTGTTTTGCAACATTTTTGTGTGTTGTGAACATTTCTCAGGGTTTGTGACTGTATTTTCGAAGGATTTCTGATACTGCAAGAATTGTTACTTGTATTCCAAAACATTTATTACTTCACATGAGCTGAAAGCCAGCTGGTTTTAAATTGGGAGGGTTGTTTTGCACTCTGGTAGGAGAAGGGAGCTAAACTCAACCCATCAAATGTAAGAACTACTAATGGATCACTATTTATGCTTTTATCTGATTGGCCTGAGGATTTAACTTTAGAAAAGTATTTCATCCTATTGGTTAAATGAATCACATTTTTGTAAGATTGTGCTCATTTATTCAGAGTTTCCTTGTGTCTGGTTTGGATGGCTTCTAAGGCCATCTGAAAACACAAAGCTGATATATTTTTTGCCCTTGCTGTTAACTGTTTCAGTAATATTTAACAACTCTGTGCTGCATTTATTTATTTTCTTGAATTTATCACATTTTCTCAGCCTGCACAGTTAAAGAAACTCATCTCTTTTGCAAAGCTTTTGTCTGTTGTGAACATTTCTCAGAGTTAGTGAACTTATTTTCCAAGGATTCCTGATATTGCAGGAATTGTTACTTCTGTTCTAAAGCATTTGTTACTTGGCTTGAGCTCAAAGCCAACAGGTTTTACATTATGAGGGTTGTTTCTCACTCTTTGTGGGAACAAAGAGCTAAATGCAACCCATCCAAGGTAGAAACTACTGGCAAATAGCTTTTTATGCTTTTATCCGATTGGCCTGAGGGTTTAAGTTTAGAAAAGTCTTTCATCCTGCTGGTATAAAAGAATTAAATTTTTGTAAGATTGTGCTAATTTATTCAGAGCTTCTTTGTCCCTTACTTGGAGTGCTTCTAAGACGATCTGGAAATACAAAGTTAATATAAGTATATTTTTTGTACTTCTATCTGTTTCAGTAATATTTAACATCTCTGTGCTACAGTTATTTATTTTCTTGAATGTATCACCATATTTCAGCCTGCACTTGTTAAAGAAACCCATTCTGTTTTGCAAAGGTTTTCAGTGTTGTGAACATTTCTCAGGGTTAGTGAACTTATTTTCCAAGGATTAATAATATTGCCTCATGCTGTTGATTCCCCGGGATCGAAACATCCGGGTCAGTGCTGCCGTTAGTTAAAGCGTTGCTGATCTGCGTGAGCAACGCTAACACATGGTTAAATTCTTTTCGTGTTACCGGGGCCTCTTCAGGCTCATCACGCAACAACGCAGGTGTGTTTACCAGGTCAACGGTATCCGGATCCTCCGCCATAGACGTAGAAAGGAAGCGACACAAGCAAATAACCACAAAAAAGACCTCAGAAGACCAAGAAGACTGTGACCAGTTATCAGATACCACTCCGGAATCGGAATTCAAAAATAGTGGTATATTCAAGGTCCAACAATGAATATGATAGTAACAAAGTGGATTTACCAAAAATAACGTGTCCAAAGAAGAAAGCCAATATTTAAAAGTCCAAAGTTGCTTTAATAATCCACAGCCAGTATTCAAAAACGAGCGCTTTCGCCTGGCGCATCCCAGGCTTTATCAAGTTGTAACATATTGTGTGGAGAGAGAGGACAGATGATACGAGCCTCAAGAATGTGTAGTACCTTGAATTTATTTTTGAATGAAATTTTGTACATAGCTACCTTATTTGAAGAGAGAGGGTATCCTGATTGGTTGATTAATGCATGTGTGGCTGAAATTAAAGCAAAAAGAGATTTGCATTATCCCCCACTCCTAGGACATGGTCTTCCGTTACCTAGTAATAATAAACAGGGGCATACAGATACCTCTAGAGGTTTTGTATACACTTTTTCTGAGGATTCAGAATGTATTGAAAATACAATGAATATGTTCTGGCCCATACTAACGTCTCAAGATGACATTAAATCTTTTTTACCAGATAAAATACAATTTATCAGAAAACGTGATACGAACTTAAAAGATATGTTTGAGCAAGTTGGACACAATCATTGTATTGCCAACAGCACCAATACACTTAGAAAGAATGGTTCGTATAAATGTGGGGCATGCAACCAATGCCCTTTCCTCTTGAATGATGACCACATCTTTATTCCATCTAGAAACCGTATGTTGAGATCACGGGAACATTTTAATTGTAATTCATTCGGGGTGGTGTATCTGGGTATATGTGTTGAGTGTTCTGCATTTTATGTGGGAAAAACAACTAGGACCATTAGAAAAAGAATATACGAACACACATATGATATTGAAAAGAAAAAAGAGAGTAATGCTTTTTTCAAGCACTCTTTAAAGTGTAGTAACATGGTGATCAAATTTTTCATTCTTGAAAGGGTCAGTCATGACCCTAGAGGGGGAGACTGGGAGAATTTTCTTGAACATCATGAACTTATGTGGCAACTAGTTTTAGATGCCACGAGATTCCCTGGACTAAATGATAGTGTTAGTCTTAAAAGTGTACTCAAAATTAGAAGTAATAAATTATGATGGGGCAGATATTTATTGTATCTTCTAGTACTTTTGTTACCATCTTTTGGGCTCTGATTGGAAGTAGTGTGTGGTTCAGGGCTATTCACTCTTTTAGGTATCTGTTTTGTATAAGGGGTGACTCAGTATTTTCATGCTGGAATTTAGGCTTTAAATGAGGTTGTGTTTTTTAATTTCTAACATAATAAATACTGATATCGCATTTCTATAACATTATATAGTAGGGTGTCGGATAATGGTCAACAAACACTCTAGTTCTTAGAGTTTTTTAATGTTAATACAGTATTTATGTTTGAGGCGTTTTATGCAAAGGATCAAGTATGTGTAGTTAGTTTTAACGTATGTTGGCATTATTGTTATCTCAATTGTTACACAGTGTGTATTAGTCATTTTATTTATTCTATTTTATGCACTTTTTAATTATGGTGTAGGTATATTTATTTTAAAACAGTCATTTTTTTGATTAATTGATGTATTAAATTATTAATTAATTAATTGGATGGCCTATCCTATGGTATAAATAAAGGGGACGGCCACACAATATGTTACAACTTGATAAAGCCTGGGATGCGCCAGGCGAAAGCGCTCGTTTTTGAATACTGGCTGTGGATTATTAAAGCAACTTTGGACTTTTAAATATTGGCTTTCTTCTTTGGACACGTTATTTTTGGTAAATCCACTTTGTTACTATCATATTCATTGTTGGACCTTGAATATACCACTATTTTTGAATTCCGATTCCGGAGTGGTATCTGATAACTGGTCACAGTCTTCCTGGTCTTCTGAGGTCTTTTTTTTGGGGTTATTAACTCAGTTTGGGCCAAAATAAAAACCTTATGTATTAATGAATATGTATTTTTAGAAAGGATTTTATATATCTCTGGTATAATACCATCATTACCCGGTGCTTTGTTTGATTTAAGCTTATTTATTTGTGTAATAACTTCTGTATATGAAATACTCTTGTCCAATAGTTTAATCTGTTGTTTATTAAGCTTTTTATTCATATTTGTGGTTATAAACTCAT
>NC_056735.1:1744100810-1744123310 GCF_019279795.1 Protopterus annectens
GTAACAAGTCTATTTGTTTTGTAGTTTTTCTATGAAAGTGTCTATTTTAGTATCCATTTTATCCATCTTAGCAGTAAGTTGCTGGACTATAATTATCAGAGACTGAAGTTCTTTCTTGATGCTGGAGTCTTGAGAATTTGTCTTACTGGAACTCATTTCAGACTGATAAACTGACAGGAAAATTTCCAAAGTAATTTCTGACAGGAATATTATTAAGATTTCCTTTCTTTTTTAGATATAGTTCAAGAACTATATAAAACAAACATATTTAGAAAGAAAATTACTTCAAAAATTTATTTTTTAAGTAATTAATTCCTGTCAATGTAATGAAATTGGTGGAGCTGAAGAAATCTGCTGCTATCCTGTGTTCATCCTTGGCCACGCCCCCTTTTCCAAGGATTCCTGATATTGCAAGAATTCTTACTTGTATTCTAAAGGATTTATTACTTCACTTGAGCTCAAAGCCAGCTGGTTTTAAATTGGGAGGGTTGTTTTGCACTCTGTTGGGAGCTGCAAGCTAAATTCAACCATCCAAGGTAAGAACTACTAGTGGATTACTATTTGTGCTTTTATCTGATTGGCCTAAGGGTTTAACTTTAGAAATGTATTTCATCCTGCTGGTGTAAAAGAATTAGATTTTTTTTAAGATTGTGCTCATTTATTCAGTGCTTCCTTGTGTCTGGCTTGGATTGCTTCTAAGACCATCTGGAAACACAAAGCTGATATAGTTTTTGGACTTGCTTTAATGGTTTCAGTAATATTTAACAACTCTGTGCTGCATTTATTTATTTGCTTGAATTTATCACATTTTCTCAGCCTTCTGTTTTGCAAAGTTTTTGTGTGTTGTGAACATTTCTCAGGGTTATTTAATTTATAGCTGCACCTTGTTCTCTAATGTTATTCATGTAATTGTGTTGTGTGTAGACAGCTCATACTAGTGTCTAAATTATTTTTAAATATTTGTGCTGTTACTGGTGGACAGAATCACATTAGAGAACCACGACGGATTGCTGCTCGCTATATTTTTATCTGTGACTGCATAACTGTCTGGGTTTTTTTTTTCTAATGTTCTTCCAATTGGCTCAGTATCTGCATATACTAAGTAGTGGTTCAGGACATTGTCCTGCATGCGGTAGCTATTTGCTCAGTGTGTTTTTTATAATCTTTATAATATATATTTACCATCTCAAAAGTGCTTACTCCTCTCTGTACTCTTCTTTTCTAGACCTAACACCACTCTTAAGTATTCAACTATGGTACCACCTTTAACATTCTTGTAAGAAAAGCGCAGTCCGGGTCTGAACTGTCTGCAAACAGCTACAGTTAACTTTGAGTATGTGTCTACCTGTTTGAGCCAATATTCATTTTCCCCTGGAGAGCACTCTGCTTTGGCTTGTAAGCAGCCCCCACACACACACACACATCTTCCACTTTCTCTTATTCCCTTCTGTTAGCAAATAGTATCCATAACTGATCAATACTGTGTGTTTGTTAATTTAAACTATGACCACAGTAGCCTACTGATACAAGATTATCCTGTTTTTCCGCCTGAGAAATTAAGAAATGACTTACAGTTTCAGAGAAGTCCTTGGTCAATTGTGATTGTTTCTTAACACATACTTGTCTTTGCTTTGTGATTGTTTTCAGCCCCCTCATACGGGCAACTAACAGGGTCTCTACCCACTTCACTCCCCACCCTGCCCCCTATTCCCTCCCGCCCCCAGTGGTCCCATCTTTATTGCACTCAAACCCCTCCCATCTTTCCAATAGCCAACCACAGCACTAACCCAACACTACCTCCTCCATCTTCCCACTACTATCACACCTCCTCAACTAACATGTACAAGCATACCTTACCTATGCTCACTGCATGCACTCTCCTTGCGTATCTTACATCCTACCAAAGCTCCATCATTCCCCCACTCAACCACTACCACTGTACTACTACTCACACCACCACTCATGTCTCACCCACACTCAGCTCCCCTCCCACCAGCTCAAGAACCATCCCTATGCACCCCCCACATATTCTACCAACTATATTACTCAAACATAAAGCATCCCTACAACTTAACATAGTAACCCTCCCACCATACCTATTACCCACAGAGCACAATCATAAAGTTTCCCTTATAAACAAACACATTCAAAAACTGAGAAAACTAATAATCTCATGCATATCAAAACTAGCCCTAAGTGGAGACATCCACCCCAACCCTGGCAACTACCATCTCCAACCCCAATCCTCATAATCAGAGTAGAAACCACAACTTCTCCCATATTACAGCCAATAGAAAGCCAAGTGACTTCCTTCTACTAAGCCTAAATATTAGAAGTATATCCAACAAAGTCCATGAACTCCATGCCACCATAGACTTGTACTCCCCAGATATAGTCATCCTGACAGAAACCTGGCTAAAACCTCACATTACCAGTGAGCAAATACTCCCTACAGGTTACGGCATACTAAGAGTAGACCGGCTAAACAAAAAAGGAGGTGGTGTAGCTATAATATTTAAACAGCATCTAAACATCCACATCTTAAAATCATCAGCTCCACAAATAGGCAATGAAGAAATAATATATACCAACCTCAAAATTAACCAAAACAAAGCCATCAGCATAATTGGATGCTACTTCCCACCTGGCCAAAACATCCCTCCACTAGAAAACCTCCTCAGCTGGTCTACCCACCATCTCCCCCAAGAAACTATCATCTTAGGTGATTTCAATATTGACTGGCAATCCTGTTCTGGCAACAATCCAACCCATCATGTACACCTTCATGGCTTCACCCAACTAGTCCAGTCACCAACCAGGATAAATAAAAACTCCAGCAAGCACACTACCCTGGATTGGATACTAGTCAGTAAGAGCCCCCAGTCATATATAACAGGCTGCTTATCAGATAGCCTCAGTGATCACTCCCCAACATTCCTACTAAAAAAATGCCTATACCAAGCTAAACCTGTCATCTACCATCAAATACGTAAAAAACTAAACTTTAACCCACTCACATTCATCTCATCCCTCAAAGAATGTAACTGGCATCCTCTAAAGTACCTCAGTCTAGATGACGCAGTTGAATTTTTTAATACTACCTTCCTGAACATCCTTAATTACCATGCCCCCATAAGATTTTCCAGAACCAAAGCACAACCCTCCCCATGGCTACAGAAAACCATGAAGTCAGAAATGAAAAACAGGGATAAAGCCTGGGAGCACTGACGCAAAACCAAAAACCCCTCAGCTAGACAGAAATTCCTAGAACTACGCAATAGAGTCAAAAAGCTAATAAAACAGGACAAATTCCAATACTAGCAGTCTGCCCTAGACTCCTCACAACACAGCCCCAAACAATTCTAGTCCTCCATAAACTCCATCCTCCACCCAGGTAAAGTCAGTACCCCTCCTGCTAACATCCCTCACACCTCAGAAAATATTGCTACCTCATTCAACACACACTTCACCCAAACCATACTATCACTAGCTAAATAACACAACCCCCCTCCCCTCCAACCCGCACCTTCAACTAGTAATCTCCCCACTGCCTTCTCTTTTTCTCCTGTACCTACCTCCAACATAAAAAAAACTCTTAACTAAACTTAAACCCACCAAATTAGCAGCAGACAACCTCCCAAGTGAATACCTACAAATCGCAGCTGATGCTCTGGCCTACCAAGTATCCATCTTGATTAACCGATCTCTGTCAGAAAGTTATGTTCCCACACTGTGGAAAGTATCACATATAATTCCCCTCCACAAAGGCGGACCCTCCGCAGAACTAACCAATTACTGCCCCATAGCTATTCTCTCTCCACTCTCCAAAATACTAGAGAGATGCATACACTCTCAGATCTCAGACTACCTCCTTACTAACAACCTCCATTCTAGTACTCAGCATGGTTTCCGACCAAACCATAACACCACCACTGCCTTACTCTCCTTTACTAGCACTATCCTTCAGCATAAAAACAATGGCTATCTCTCCTCTGCTACTTTCCTAGACCTATCTAAAGCATTTGACATGGTCCCACACAAACAACTTATCTCTGTCCTCAATAACCTATCCTTCTCACAATCAGTCACCAACTGGTTTCAGAGTTACCTGTCTGACCGCCAACAATCCGTTGTATGGCAAAATTATATATCTGCCCAACTACCTGTCTCCATAGGGGTTCCCCAAGGATCCATCCTTGGACCCCTACTCTTCTCTGTTTACACCAATAATCTAGCCTCTGCCACCAAACATGGCACACTCATACAATACGCAGATGACTCGACTATCATCTGCTCAGCCCAGTCCCTACCCAAACTGCAAAAATTCACACAGGAAGCCTTTTCCTCTGTTGAAACATGGTTATCCGATGCCCAATTAATACTCAACCCAAACAAAACTAAACTACTCATCTTCCAACCCACCAAACATACTCAAAACAACTCTCACTTTAACATCACACCAAAAGACAACACCACTATATACCCAACTGAACACACCAAATTGCTAGGAGTGGAAATAGACAATAAACTAAAATTTGACATTCACATATCCATGACCATAAAAAAGTCCACAAAAAAACTAGGAGCGTTATACAGAAATAAGCAATTTCTCACCAAAGCAGCAAATTTCAATAGCAAATTCCCACCTTATCTCCACCCTACTGTATGCCTCTCCAATATATACCAACCTAAGGCAATGTGGTCTAAACAAGCTAGAGACCTGCTACAACAAAATCGCCAAATTCGCCACAGGGGCATCCTACCGTAGTCACCACTGTCTCTCACTTGCTGAACTGGGCTGGCTTGAACTCCCTCACCTCCTTCAGTAGTATCAACTCTCACTCGCCCACAAACTAGTAAACCATCCACTAAATGTCCCATCCCTCCAGAATCTACTCCAACCCTATCGCACCACCAGACCACTAAGATCCAGCAACAAAAATCACTTGCAGATCACTAAAGCCAATAACTCTGCTGGTGAAGTACTATTCTCTTGCGCCATAGCCAAATTATGGAACTCACTACCACCCACAATTACCTCCATACCATCATGCACCCAGTTCAAAACTTTACTAAAAGCGCACCTAAAAACATGCTGGCTATGCCCTTGCAACTCCCACTCTAATATCATCCACCCCATCCAACCACTACCTTTCTTTCCACTCCGCTAACTACCTTGATTATAGCAAGCTCAGATGCTCATAAGCCTAGTACTTATTATACAGCAGGAACTTCTCATTTAACATTTGTTAATGTCTGTTATGTACTTCACAGATAAAGATTCTGTAAATATGTTGTAAGTAATTGCTATGTTAAATTGTTAATCACTATGTAATCCAATGTAACTACTGTCTGTTTATTTTACTGTGGAGCTTTTCTCCCCGGGCCTCCGCTGAAAATGGACCTACGTCCAGTCGGACACTCCCGGTCAACAAATTTGAATAAAAATAAAATAAAATTTTCCAATGATTCCTGAAATTACAGGAATTGTGCTTCTGTCCTAAACCATTTGTTACTGAACTTGAGCTCAAATTTTATTTTATTTATTTATTTTACATTTGTTTACCTGGTTAGTCTGACTGAGCCGAAGAGCCCCTTCTAAGTGGAGGAGACACCTGGTTTTATATTGTGGGGGTTCTTTTGCACTCTGGTGGGAGCAGGAAGCTGAATTCAACCCATCTAAGGTGAAAACTATTGTTCAATATTTTTTGTATTTTAATCAGATTGACCTGAGGGTTTAAGTTTAGGAAAGTATTTCATCCTGCTAGTAAACAAGAATTACATTTGTGTAAGGGCGTTAATTGATTCAGAGCTTCCTTGTGCCTGGCTTGGATTTCTGCTTAAACCAGCTGGAAGCATAAACCTGACATAAGTATATATTTTTTCAAGTGAGCTAACTGTTTCAGTGAGATTCAACACATCTGTGCTGCATTTTATTTGCTTTAATTTGTCACTGTTTTTCAACATGCACTTGTTAAAGAAACTACTTCTGTTCTGCAAAGTTTTCCTGTAGTGAACTTATTTTCATAGGATTGCAAATATTGCAGAGATTGTTACGTCTATTCTAAACCATTTGTTACTGCACTTAAACTGAAGGCCAGCTGGTTTTGGAGTGGGAGGGTTCTTTTGCAGTTTGGTGAGAGCAGGTTGCAAAATTCAACCCATCGAAGGTGAGAACTACTGGCTGATAGCTTTTTATGTTTTTATTTGATTGGTCTGAGGATTTAACTTTAGAAAGGTGTTTCATCCTGCTGGTATAAAAGAATTACATCTTTGTAAGATTGTGCTCATTTATTCAGAGCTTACTTGTGCCTAGATTAGATTGCTTCTTAGACCATTTGGAAATACAAAGCTGATGTAAGTATCTTTTTTGCACCTGCTCTGTTTCAGTGATATATAACAACTTGGTGCTGCATTTATTTATTTGCTTGGCTTTATTACTGTTTTTCAGCATGCAGTTTTCAAAGAAATGCCATATGTTTTGCAAAGTTTTTGTGTGCTGTGAGCATTTTTCAGGATTAGTGAATGTATTTTCCAAGGATTCCTGATATTGCAAGAATTGCTATTTGCATTCCGAAGCATTTATTACTTCACATGAGCTCAAAGCCAGCTGGCTTTACAATGGAAGGGTTCTTTTGCCCTGTGTTGGGAGCAGGGAGCTACATTCAAACTATTCAATGTGGGGACTGCTGGTTGATCGCTTTTTGGGGATTCTTCCTATTGGCCTGAGAGTTTAATTTTAGGAATGTCTTTCATCCTGCTATTATAAAAGAATTACATTGTTGATAAATTGTGCTCATTTATTCAGAGCTTCCTTGTATCTGGCTTAGATTGCTTTTAAGATCTTCTGGAAATACAAAGCTGATATATTTTTTGCAGTTGCTCTAAAATGTTTCCATAATATTTAAGAACTCTGTGCTGCATTTATTTATTTGCTTGCATTTATCACATTTTTCAGCCTGCACAGTTAAAGAAACTCATCTATTTTGCAAAGTTTTGTGTGTTGTGAATATTTGTCAGGATTGTTGAACTTGTTTTCCAAAGATTCCTGATATTGCAGGAATTGTTACTTGTGTTTTAAAACATTTGTTACTTGACTTGCGCTCAAAGCCAGCTGGTTTTGCATTTTGAGGGTTCTTTCTCACTCTGGTGGGAGCAGGGAGCTAAATTCAAGCCATCCAAGGTGTGAACTACTGGTCAGTATTTTTTGTGCTTTTATCTGATTGGCCTGAGGGTTTAATTTTAAAAAAGTCTTTCATCATGCTGGTGTGAAAAAAAATTACATTTTTGTAAGATTGTGATAATTTATTCAGAGCTTGATTGTGCCTGATTTGGATTGCTTCTAAGACCATCTGGAAATACAAAGCTGTTGTAAGTATATTTTTTGCACTTGTATCTTTTTCAGTAGTATTTAACATCTCTGTGCTACAGTTATTTATTTTCTTGAATTTGTCACTGTTTTTCAGCCTGCACTTGTTAAAGAAACTCCTTCTGTTTTTCAAAGTTTTTCTGTGTTGTGAGCATTTCTCAAGGTTACTGAACTTATTTTCCAAGGATTCCTGATATTGCAAGAATTATTACTTCTGTTCTAAAGCATTTGTTACTATGCTTGTGCTCAAAACCAGTTGATTTTACATCAAGAGAGTTCTTAGGGAGCTAAATTCAACCAATCCAAGGCAGGAACTAGTGGTTAACAGCTTTTTGTGTTTTTTGTCTGATTGGATGAGATTTTAGCTTTAGAAAAGTCTTTCATCCTGCTTGCATACAAGAATGACATTTTTGTAAGTTTTTGCTTATTTATTCAGAGGTTTCTTGTGGCTGGCTTGGATTGCTTCTAAGACCATCTGGAAATGCAAGGCTGATATAAGTATATTTTTTCACTTGTTTTGTTTCAGTGATATTTAACAATTCTGTGTTGCATTTATTTATTTGCTTGAATTTATCATTGGTTTTCAGCCTGCATTTGTTAAAGCAACTTGATCTGTTTTGCAAAGTTTTTGTGTGTTGTGAGCATTTCTCAGGGTTATTGAACATATTTTCCAAGGATTCCTGATATTGCAAGAATTGTTACTTCCATTCTAAAGCAATTTTTTTATTGCACTTGTACTCAAAGCCAGCTGGTTTTACATCAGGAGGGTTGTTTTGCACTCTGGTCAGAGCATGGAGCTAAATTCAACCCATCCAAGGTAAGAACTACTGGTGGATTACTATATGTGCTTTTATCTGATTGGCCTAAGGGTTTAACTTTATAAAAGTATTTCATCCTGCTGGTGTAAAAGAATTAGATTTTTGTAAGATCGTGCTCATTTATTCAGAGCTTCCTTGTGTCTGACTTGGATTGCTTCTAAGACCATCTGGAAACACAAAGCTGATATATTTTTTGCACTTGCTGTAACTGGTTCAGTAATATTTAACTACTCTGTGCTGCATTTGTTTATTTGCTTGAATTTACCACATATTTTCAGCTTGCTCTGTTAAAGAAACTCCATCTGTTTTGCAAAGTTTTTGTTTGTTGTGAACATTTCTCAGGGTTAGTGAACTTATTTTCCAAGGATTCCCGATATTGCAGGAATTGTAACTTTGGTTCTAAAGCATTTGTTACTTTACTTGAGGTCAAAGCCAGCTGGTTTTACATTGTGGGGGTTGTTTCGCACTCTGGTGGAGAGGAGCTAAATTCAACCCATCCAAGGTGGGAACTACTGGTCAATAGCTTTTTTAGTTTTTATCTGATTGGCTAGAGGGTTTAACTTTAGAAAAGTCTTTCATCCTGTTGATATAAATGAATTACATTTTTGTAAGATTGTGCTCATTTATTCAGAGCTTTATTTTGCCTGGCTTGGATTGCTTCTAAAACCATCTGAAAATACAAAGCTGGTATAAGTATATTTTTGCACTTGCTCTAACTGTTTCAGTGATATTTAACATCTCTGTACTGCACTTATGTATTTGCTTGAAATTTTCACTGTTTTTCAGCCTGCACTTCTGAAAAACTACATCATTTTGCAAAGCTTTTGTGTGTTGTCAGCATTTCTCAGGGTTAGTGAATTTATTTTCCAATGATTCCTGAAATTGCAGAAATGTTTACTTCAGTTCTAAAGCATTTGTGACTGCAGTGCAGTTCAAACCCAGTTGGTTTTATATTAGCATTAGGGAGTTCGTTTGCACTTTGTTGGGAGCAGGGTTCTAAATTCATCCCATCCAAGGTGAAAACTACTGGTTAATACCATATTTTCTGCACTTGATGAAACTGTTTCAGTGATATTTAAAAACTCTGTGCTGCATTTATTTATTTTCTCAAATTTATCAATTTTCTTCAGCCTGCACTGCATGGAATAAGATCAGCATATCAAAAATATATATTAATTTCATTTTCATTAATGATGCTATAATATGATTGCTAAAAAGCAAATATAATTTGTATGCAGGGCTGTAGAAAAATACAGCTTCCTAAGCTGAAGTTACTGCTGTGCATTAACTGCATTCTTTTAATATGTAACAAGGAAAAAGTAAGTGCTGTATGAAGCTGAGGCATGTTAGCTACTGTAAAACAAATTTGTCAGCCTGACTCCTCCAGGCTAGGAGTGTGTTGTTGCTAGGGAAGGTTTGAAACATCCAAGGTCAGAAAACAAGACCCCTTGAAGCAGGTGGGTCATATATAGGAAGGTTTTCACATGAAGTCTAAGGGGAAAATCACAAGGGGTGGGAACATTTGCAAAGTCTGTGATTTGTTAAAGTCATTATAACATAAGAAAACTGCATGATAGGTTTGGTAAGAAAAATGTATAAAGATGCAGTTTTACTGTATCCAGTGAGACTGATTTCCCAACTGCTATAAAGATTGTCTCCCAGCGCTGTAAATAAAATTTCTGTTTGCACATCCGGAAGTGTTGTTCCTGATTGAAGGCATATAAGGTAAATTCTTATTAAATTAAATTCTTATTTATTTATGACTTTAACATTTTGGTGCTCTGCTCTGAATCTGAACTTTGGTATTGCTGCGGGGTAGTTCTGGAATAGGGCCCATCACAGATTTTCTGTGAATTCCACACTGGTTTGTATGTAATAACCAGAGACTCAGATGTACAGCTATTCAGGGTGTGCAAACATATTAGCCTTGCCAGGGAAATTTGTGTTGTAAAGGGAAAAGGGGTTGGTTTGTTTTTTTTTTCCTTCTTTCTCTGTCTTAGACAATCTTTTAGCAAAATGTAGAATAAGTGCATGACTGTGTTTTTGTTTGATTGAGTTGTTTGTAGGTTATACAAGTAATAGTGGAAGGACCCCCCCAGCAAATGAGAATAGTAAATGTATGTGCACATACAGTAAAGGACAAATTAACACAAGGAGGTGCCTTGTGTCGAGGACGGCATCCTCAAAATTTAAAGGTAAGAGGTATGAGAGATGTTTTATTCTGTCAATGTATGAATGTATGAGAGAAAGAAAAGAAAAAAAAGTTAAAAGTTAAAGATAAAGTTAAAACAAGTTCATGAACCCACCACATGATTAGGATTTAGACTGTAAACTGTTAAAACAAATTTCATGAATCCACAGCATGATTGGGACATAGACTATGCAACAAATGAATGAGCCCACAGTATGACTGGGATGTAGACTATATACTGTTAAAACAAATTCATGAGCCTACAGCATGATAAGACATAGAAGTATCCATTGTTAAAATAAATTCATGAGCCCATAGCACTCTGGCTTAAGTGTGATTGCATGGAAGTACCCTCAGAGGGTCCAAAAGAGTGGTTAGTTCTGGACATAGTATCTATCCGCCCCATTATCCCAACTGCAATGCTGGGGCTGTAACTTTTGAGCTCACTCTGGAATGAAAGCAAGGGGGTGCTGTGGGAAAAGGCTGATCGAAACCTCTCCTCTGTAGCTGCACGCCGACAGACTTCCTACCCTTCCTTCCCTGTATGGTGTGTGGATTACTACAGTTATTGTTTGTCTTTGGAACTGGCAGGATCCAGGAGTTGTAAGGTAAGCCTAACATTTTTATTATTACTTATTTATAAAATAAGAAAAATGGGAGGAAAGATAAGCAAGCAAGTGCAAATCCCTGAAAAGGGAACACCTGCATATTTTATGTATTTTAACTATGGGAAGGAAAGTTGTAAATATTTGTATAACTGGTTTCAGTTTACTAAAAATTGTTCTGGTGGGGTATTTCCATTAAATGGAACTTACGATAAGACTAAATTGATGACATTGAAAGGAAGTTTGGAAGAAAAGCAAAGCAAAGTAGGTGGGGAACAAATGACAGCATTTCATTCTTGGTACAGTGAAGCACTTAAAAGGGAAAACGAGTCAGCATTAAGAGGGTTGCAGGATGCTAATAAGAAATTGTTGCAACAAGTAAAAGAGGTTAAAAATGCCATACAGAACAGTAAAAAGGGATCCCTTTATCCTGTCTTAGCAGGTTTGGAACAAACTGAGGACAGCCAAAAAGCAGAAACTTCTGGAGAAGATGATAGTCCTCCAGTAGCTACTACACCCCCACCCCATATGCACAGGTATGGGTACCTCCTGTACAAGACCCTGTTGTTTCTCAGACCCCTACCTTTCAGTCCACTGTCTATTGGACACCCAGTTCATGTGATACTGGTACATCATAGACTAGTTCCCCTGTTCAAACTTCATCTTCTGAACAGGCATCTGCAGTCAAGGGGGTTCTTCTTCCTATCCTTCTCAGATAGCTCCTACTTCCGCAACAGGGGCATTAGTATTTGACACTCCTGTATCTCATCATACATGCTCACATGACAGGGTACAACAGGAGATTACAACCACTAGAGGGGATCTTTTGGCACCTATCAGGGAAATTCTGGGGGCTAACAATAGAGAACTTGTTCATCATCCCTGGAACCCTGCTGATTTGCATACTATGTCTAAAAATTTTCTAAATATTAGAGAAGATCCATTAAAATTCAAAGAGGAATTAAAAACTATAATAGAATGTTATAGTCCTACTTTGACAGATTTAAAGCAGCTACTTAGGGTAGTTACTTATTTATTATTTATTTAGTTATTGAATTTGTTGACCGGGAAAATTGACTTCAGATGAAATAAGAAAGCAGATACTGGAAAAAGGCTGAGATAACAGATTTCACTCTCACAGGGAATGTGTTAACTGATAAACAGACAGCATTATGAAACAAAATTACAGATGTGTGTCAAGTTAGGACTAACTGGTCTAAAATACAGGCATGTAAACAAAATAAAGGGGAAGCCCCTGCAGATTACTCCAGTCTCCTTAAGACAGTATTTGCTAGACATTCAGGAATACCAGACCCAGAAGAGCAAGCTAAGCCAGCTATTGCAGCAGCCTTTGTGCAGGGTCTGTGAGCCCTTGTACAAAATCAAATAAAGCAAGTGCTCATAGACTGGCAAGGAAAGGACTTAGTGTCTTTATTAAGTGCTGAAAATCACTGTACAAAGTATGAGGAAAAATGGAGAAAGGATACTGAGGATAAGCTGTTAACTTTACAAATCAGGCAGCTGGAAAATCCAAGGGGTTGAGGCAGAAGCAGGGGAAGGGATAGAGGAATTGCTAGAAGATTTAGTAAAAGTGCTGGCTGAGGGGAACAAGGTGCAGCTGGTTGGAAACAATGATCTGGCTTCATCTAACACATATTGCTTCAATTGTGGAGAAGCAGGACATTGGAGAGGGGAATGCCCACACAGGCAATTGCAGAGAGTCCAAGATACCTGGACTAAATAGCAACCAAATTATAATAATGCAGTTTTTCCTCCACCACCGCCTCATATTGGAAGGAGTCAGGAAGCTCCATATTGACTAGGTCAAGGAAATAACACAGAAGTGAATCTTAATCATCTACTGCCGATAGATTGAAATGGACCCTACATTAAGATGAAAATAAATTCAAAGAAAACCCATTTTCTGGTGGACACTGGAGGCACTAGGTCAGTGTTAAAAACAACTTCAGATAGTCAAATACCAGTATCAGAGCATAAAGTAAAGGCAGTCAGAGTGACAAATACTATGATTATGTATCCTATTTCAGAACCCATCCCCATTTCTTTAGGTCCCATCGAAGAAAAGCATTATTTTCTTCTGAGTACTACTGCACCAGTAAAGCTACTAGGAAGAGATTTGTTATGCAAGCTGGGTTGTACTATTTACTGTACCCCAAAAGAGGTGTATCTAAATGTTCCAACAGAATCAGTGGGGGAAGTATTGGCAGTTTTAGCAGAAGCTGAGGAACAGCCTGTTGGAAGCATACATGCAGATGCAGAGTTACTACAGCAGGTACCTGCCAACTTGTGGGCTAAGCATGCAAATGAAATAGGTATACTGAAATCAGCAGAACCAGTAAAAATAAAATTAAACCCAACAAAACCTCTCTCTAGAGCTCCACAATATCCACTAAAGCTGGAAGTAGAGCAAGGAATCAAACCTGTAATTCAGTCTCTGATACAGCAAGGAATAATAATACCAGCTAAAAGCCCTTGTAATACTCCTATTTTTCCAGTGAAAGAACCAGGGAGGGATACTTATAGATTTGTACAAGACTTAAGGGCCGTAAATAATGCAGTACTACCTACTTTTCCTGTTGATCCAAATCCAGCAACAATACTGCGTTTCATACCACCTACAGCTAGTTACTTTTCTATAATAGATTGATGTTCAGCATTATTTTCTATACCTGTTCACCCTGAAAGTCAGTTTCTGTTTGCTTTTACTTATCAGAGACAGCAATATACCTGTACACAGTTGACACAAGGATATACTGAATATCCCTCATTATTTTCTCAGATTCTGAAAAAAAGATTTGGAGAATGTGACATTTCCGGGTGGGTCTGTGTTAGTACAATACGCAGATGATTTACTAATAGCATCAAACTCCTTTCAGCAATGTCACCAGGATACCTTGCATCTTCTGACTATAATTGGAGAAAAGGGACACAAAGTGTCTAGAGAAAAACTACAGTTGTGCACCTCAGGTACGCTATCTTAGTCATTTAATATCTGAGGGTAGCGGGCAAGTGTTACTATCTCATATTGATGCAATATCTAAGGCCCCAAGTATGACTACTCAGTAACAGCTTAGGTCTTTCCTAGGTATGACAGGATGCTGCAAACAGTGGATCACTAACTACACAGAAATTGCCAAACCCTTGACAAATCTTTTAAAGCAGGATACACCATAGCCTCTCCTTTGGAATAGTGAAGAGGAAAATTCATTTCAGAATTTGAAACAAGCTTTAGCTACTGTCCCAGCTTCAGGGTTACCAGACTATGATAAGACTTTTATTTTATTCTGTCACAAAAGAAATGGATTTGCTCAAGGAGTACTTGCACAAAAACATGGGGACAGCTATCGTCCATTAGCTTATTACAGCACGGCTGTTTAATGGCAGTTGCCGCTGCTGCCATTCTAGTTAATCTGGAACAATCTCTGGTGCTCAGGCATGCTCTCACAGTAGCTGTCCCTCATTCTGTATAATCTCTTTTGCTTAAAATGAAAACTCAGCCACTCTTGACTGCACGTCTAACTAGATATGAACTTACAGTTATTTCTGATCCATCTATTTCTCTGATCCGCTGTCCTGATCTAAATCCTGCATCTCTGTTGCCTACTGCTGAGGATGGTGAAGAGCATGATTGTGCGTGTAACAAAGAGTCTATATTATAAGATCAAAGTTTTACAACTTTGAATACCATATGAGTGACACCATATGAGCGAAGTTGTAAAACCTCAAAAGCAAAATAAAAAATGTAAAAATAAAAGAAAAACCTACCTGATCGCTCTGAGCAGGGGGGGAAACTTGCATGCACCCCCACACCCCCTGCTACTTAAATATACCAATTTCAAGATCGCACTACATTGAAGTAAAGGGAAGAATTCCCTACGGTGATTTCCTTTCACACTTGCAAGGTTTTAAATATTCGCTCATATGGTGTCGCCCATATGGTGTTCGCATATTTAAAACTTTGGTCTTCTAATATAGACCCTGTAACTAACTATTTGCTTTTCCTAGGAAGGACTTAAAGGACACTCCTATACCCAATGCTGATCTGAACTTGTTTATGGATGGCTCCTGTTGAAGAAATCAAAGAGGGCAATTGACTGCGGGAATAGCCATCTGCACCGAAGAAACAATATTATTGCAACAAAGATTAGAGGCTGTTCACTCTGCTCAAATAGCTGAGTTAGTGGCTTTGCAAAAAGCCTGTGAGTTAGCCAAAGACAAGGTGACCAATATTTTTACTAACAGCTGTTATGCTTTTGGGGTGGTACATGATTTTTGGCAACTTTGGAAAGAGAGAGAGAGAGAGACAGATTTTGACCTCTTCAGGAAATCAAATTAAAAATTCAGGGTACATAAAATCACTGTTAGATGCACTTTTGCTACCTAAGAGGCAGTCTGTAATCAAATGTTGTGCCCATCAAAAGGGCAAGGATGTTATAACAAAAGGCAACAATTTAGCATACCAAGCTGCT
Organism: Protopterus annectens; assembly: GCF_019279795.1. Taxonomy (NCBI): domain Eukaryota; kingdom Metazoa; phylum Chordata; order Ceratodontiformes; family Protopteridae; genus Protopterus; species Protopterus annectens. Next base: position 1,744,116,284 of record NC_056735.1, read on the forward strand.
AAACAAACAGTGGTAGATTGTTGCAAAAATCTGTGTATGTTAACAATAACAAACTACAAAAGTAATGATGTGTATGATTTTGAAAAGTTGTCAGCTTTTCAAGCTGAATCATCACAGGGAGAAGTTCTAAGGTGTCTCAAGGGTGGATGTAGAAAATCCTCTGATGGCAGATGGCGACATCCGGATGTCCGACAGGTGGTGCTTGTCTCTTTGCTACCTTACCTGATAAAGGCATATCATCTACCGGCCCATACAGGTAAGACAGCTTTGTTTAATCAGATTACCTGAAGTTGGTATGCCCTTCAGGTTTCTTCTTTGATACTTCAGTATGTACAAAATTGTGGTATATGTCTAGAGTATAATGTAAGTAAACATGCCAACAGTAAGACTGCATGTTTACCTCCACCCTGGGGACCTTTTGTTAATGTACAGCTGGACTTCATCCAGATGCCTACGACTAATAATTTACAATTTGTTTTGGTGGTGGTGTGTATGTTCTGAGCATGGGTGGAAGCTTACCCATGTCGCAAAGCTGATGCAGTCACAGTTGTTAAAAAATTTCTGTATGATTTCATACCAAAATTGGGTATACCACATACTATCAATAGTGACCAGGGAACACAGTTTAATAATTCACTGCTTAAGGGATTGTGCAAAGTTTTTAATACTAAGTTGAGTTTTCACTGCCCCAACTATCCACAGTCATCTGGATTAGTGGAAAGGGTAAGCAGAACCCTTAAGAATAAAATTTTGAATATTTGTGCTGAAACCCACTTAAAGTGGCCCAAAGCCCTTCCCTTAGCATTAATGAGTATGAGGGCCTCACTGTATGCCACTAGGAAGTTGAGTCCATATGAAATATTAATGGGGAGACCCATGGCCCTTCCAGCTACCCCTCCAGTGGGAAATGCTGATTTAACATTATCAGATGATGCCATGATTTCATATTGTAAGAACTTGATTTGTATTTTGCAGAAATATCATCGAACAGTAAGAGCAGCATTACCAAAGCCTCCTGACCAGCCCTGTCATCAACTATACCTGGGTGATTGTGTTTACATAAAAAGTTTCCAGAGGACGAATGGCCTCAGCTCGAGGTGGAAAGGTCCTTTCCAGGTCCTGCTGAAAACCCTGACTGCTGTTCGCTGTGCAGGATTACCAACTTGGATCCATTCATCTCATTGCAAGAAGACCTGCTGTGTGGGGACCCCAGATGAGTCATTGTTGCCAACAGAGGAAGATCAAGGTGTGACAGGTAAATCATCTGCCTAGTGAGGAAGTCAACTTCAGTGGCAGTCCATGATGAATCCAGTGACAACAGGTACCCTTGCTTTGTTTCTGCTGCTGTTTCCTTCTATAAACTGGTTGAGAGAAAACAGTTTCTTGGTGGTCCTTTGGCAATATGCCAAAAATTTAAACAAAACAAACTTCTGGATATGTATACATATACCTCATCATTCCAAGGCAGGGATTCCTATGATTCCCATCCCTGCATCACAAATGTCATTTGAAAAGGACCTTAATGACATCAGTCTAACCTGGTGCAATGTAACTGATTTTTTCAAAGGTTGTGTCTCTTCAACTTGCAACGACACATTATGGAAACACATGTTATACCAGAAATGGGACTGTACCAGTAGGAAAAAGAAAATGTAATGACAGCAGGCATGAAAGTGTGCTAGACTCTTTACACTTAAAAAGCTATGACTGGGGGCATGGCATGAACATGATAAGTGACCGTTATTATATCTGTGGCGATTGTGCCTACCCCTGGTTGCCTACAAACTGGTAAGGATGTTGCTTTGTAGGCTATATTACTCCTGCTATTCAACATTTTGAAAACCCAATAGCAGGTAGGCTGAGAAATGAGTGAGCTATCCACTGGGCAGAGCAAGTATTTTTAATTTTTAATCCCGGGTATGGTGTGCAAAGGACAATGCTTGAAATCACCATGTTCATAGGTTCACAGGTGTGTACTAGACTAATGCCCCTGGGGCCTTTACAAGCCTAGCCCATAGGATTACCCTGGCATTGTGCCACCCAACATTAGTTCCCAGTGCCTCTGTTGAGTAAAGCCACTGGAGTGTTCCCTGGGGTGAATTTTCTATTTCCCATCCACTCATCAAGATTTCTCTTGAAGAGGGCCAGTGAGGTGCTCTGCTTGATATGTATGGGAAGTCTATTCCATAGCATGTGCAGTCTCTGGGTTATGAACCTGTCCCACCAGCTGTTCTGTTGATTGTGGTAATGAGGCTGAGGTCTCCAGAGCATGTGGTGCGGAGAGATTGGGATTTCTTCAGGTGTAGCATTTCTAACAGAGCTGGGTCAGACATGGCTTTGTAAGTTAAGCAGAGATCACCTTTAAGTAGGTGATATGAGATAGAGAATAGTTGGAGTTTTTTAGTCTGTCCATATAGGACAAATGTTTAAGGCCTAGGATCCTCTTTGTGAGGTACTTTTGCGGCCTCTCCAGTTGTTGCAGGTGTTTAGTGAGGTACGAGCCAAATGGGGCATTGTACTCAATGACTGCCCTAATGAGGGAAGAGTAGAGGGAGACAATGACCTCTTTCTTCCTGGAAGCAAAACCCTTAGTAATGAGACATAGAAGGACTTTCTGACCACAGTGAGAATGTGGTGGTCAAAAGAGAGGTTGCTGTCAACCTGTGTTGCCAGATCTCTTATAACACCTTCTGTGTTCAGTGGACTACCATTGATGTGGTAATTCATAGGAACTGGGGATGATTACACATTTTTTGACATTGAGCTTAAGGTCATGGTTCTGACACCAGTCGTTGGTCTCAGTGAGGCCTTTCTGTAGGATGTCAACATCACTCAGGGAGTTAATAATAGCTCCCAAGTTGCAATCATCTGCGAACTTTGTCGGCCAGAGTCCCTTCGTGTCGGCATGGACTTCAGAGAAGTAGATACCAAACAGGAGAGGACCTAGGACCAAACCATGTGGGACTCCACTTGTGACTGGTCAGCGGTCTAAATTGGAGTCCGCTACTTTCACACTGTGGGTTATATCTGTGAGCCAGTTTGCAACCCACCTAGTGATATAGGGGTTGATGCCTAGATTAGTGAGTTTTTCTATGATTCCTGAGTGGGGAATGGTATCAAAGGCTTTGGCCAGATCAAGGTAGGCTGTATGAACCACCTTGCCTGCATCCACAGCTCTGGTGACTGACCCAAAGAAGTTGACCAAGTTGAGCAGGCATGATCCGCCCTTCACAAAACCAAATTGTGTGGGATCCAGAGTTTGGAGATTCCCTATATCCTTGCTTATTAGGTCCATAATGATGTGTTCCATAGCTTTGCATATCACACTCATCAGTGTAATGCGATGATAGTTCCCAGGGTCTGTAGTCACTCCTCCTTTGTGGAGAGGGATGACTGTAGCAGTGCGCCATTTAGTAGGGACAAAGCCTAAGGTGAGGCTGTGATTGAACACTGCACACAGGTGAGATGCCAGTTCACTCTTTAGTTCATGTAGAACACAGCCAGGGATATTGTGAGGTCCCATAGAAGCTGTATTCTTGGCTTTGGACAGTGCTGTTTTAACCTGTGCAGCAGTTATACTTGGTGCCTGGCAATCTACTGGTATTGTGACTGATCCCTTGGGGGGGGGAGGGTAAAGTTGGCACTGAATCTGTCGGCCAGTATATTGGCAATATTTCTTCACTTGGTATAGGAGGTACCATTGTGCAGTAGCTCAGAGCAAATCTGGGTACTGCCCTGGAGATTCTTTAAATAACTATAGAAGGCCTTGTGGTTTTCTTTACTATCTGCTGCAATTCTGTTTTCATAGCTAGCTTTAGAGGATTTGATGAGCGATCTCAACTTTTTGTTGAGGCTGATAAGGGTGTTTTTCCAGTCTTGGGACGTCACCTTGTTCCACATCAGTTTCCTCCTTCTGTTGTAGAGTTCATTTATGGCAGGGGACCACCAGATTGGCTTCCTTTTTCTGAAGGAGAGCATCTTGGTTCTGTTGAGTATGGTAAGATCCATGCATTTGTGTACGTGTTCATACAGTGCACTGGTGTATGATTCGGCTGTCATGCAACTGATCTCTATTGGCATGGGTGCCATGAAGTTAGCCATCTCTGTTTTTAGGAGCCCAAAGTTAGCTTTGGAGAAGTTTTTCATGGTGGTTACCTTTGCGGGGGATGGGGGGGGGGTGAAAGAGATGTGGATTTCCAATGTGATTAGTTTGTGGTTGGATCTAACCAGGGAGGATTTGACTATTGGTGTAGAGCAACGGCCACCCATGTTAGTAATGACCAGGTCAAGGATAATGCTACCTCTAGTGGGGATAAGAACGAGTAGGTCCAGGCCATTGGAATTAATGAATTCCAGGAAACGTTGGGCAAGTGTATTGGTACATGAGTAGTTTTCCCAGTTAATTGAGGGGTAGTTCAAGTCACCCAGTATGAGAGTGTTAGGGTGGACCCTAATATTCTCCAGGGTGCTTAGGAATGTGGAGTGTGAGTCTTTGGACAACATGGTTGGGGACCTATAGCAGGCTACAACCTGATTTGCTGTCTTACCCAGTGTTAGCTGCACCTGAAGTATCTCAGATGAGTTATGTTGAGCTACTAGTCTGGAGGTCTGCTGAAAATGGAAACGCCACCACCTTTGGAGCTTTGGTCCAAGTTCTGGAGCCGAAAGGTGTGGAATGAGTTATAACCTGGTAGTGCAGGGGTGCTTTCTGCTGCCTCAAACCAGGTCTCTGTTACAGCACAAGTGTTGATGTTCTCCATTTTAAGGAGTGCTTTGAGTGAGTGCATTTTGCGATTTAGACTTCTAGCACTAAGCAGCATGACCCTCAGATTGCATTTGTTTGTAGCTGTTATGGTGGTAATTTGGTATTTGGAACAGCACTTAAAAAAGGCACTATAAGAGTGGCAAGAGCCTTGGCTAGTATCCGGAACCCAGGGGTGACAAATGCAGGCCACCTCTGGCAAAGCATCGAGGTCTGTCAATCATGTCATCCCAGGCAGACAGATACTGGATCTCCTTAGAATGACACCAGAAACTTAGCCATTTGTTGAAATCAATAATTTTTTGCTTGTACTGTATCATTCTGGGTTATGGTAGGATGCTGCTTGGGGCTAGGGTCATACCTGCCTGGTCTACGTAATCTGAGAGCTCCTTCATGTCTCTTTTCATGTAGTCCAGGGAGGTACATCTCAGGTCATTCACACCCACATGTACAATGACAGTCATATTTGTACCTGTTGTTGAAGGACCTGAGTGCATGCATTATGTGGCAAATCCTGGCACTTGACAGGCAGCTGACTCTTACTTTCTCCTTATTCAACCTAGTGAGTGGGACATCAGTGTGCCTCACTATCAAGTCACCTATGACTAGTGTGTTGGCCATGCTGTGGGCCTTAAGGGCTTTGGTTGAGTGGCACGCTATTTAGGAGAGTTATGTGTTTTATGATTAGTGTTGTGTTATGGTGGTTGACTGCACTTCTGCCTTGGAGGTTTCTGCTGTTTGGGTAGATTTTTACTGAGAGCCTCCATGAAGGTGGTCATGTTGTTTGTGTTTTTATGTGAAGGCAGTGCTGGTGTGTGTTTTGGAGGGATATGTGTTCCATGTGGTGTGGTGCAAGTGTTGACCTTCTCCTCTTGACCAGCTATTCTGGTCTTGGCTGGAGAGTGCATGGCTTCCAGTTTGGATATATAAGTGCATCTCTCGCAAGTCTGGGTGATGGGAAGTAAAAGGAGAGGGTTGTCAGTGTACATGAGGCAGTTGCTAAATTGCCTCAGGATGCCCAAGTTCACCAGGTTAATAGGAGAATGCACAGGGGACTGACCTTTAGACATTCCTGGAGGGGTGAGCATTAATAATAAGTACTGGAGCTGTTTCCTTGTAGAACGTTTAGTGCTGATAGCACTTTTGTGTGCTACAATAATTGCTACAGAAAGTCTGGTAAAGTGCTAGACTAATAAGCTAGTAAAAGTGCAGGAGCAGAAAGAACTAGTAGATCTAAGGGAAACATTGAAGAGCAGACTTCGGCACTGCTCAGAAGCTTACAAACAGTCCTGGATACAGCAAATCTGTATCTGGACTAGTCTAGTTACAGGAAAGGTGGGAAAAGTGCAAATGTGGGCTTTTAAACCATAACGTTGAAAGAGATGGAAAAACTGCCCAAACAGCCAATATACTACAATTTCTGGGGCAGAAACCACTCTTCTTGTGGTAGAAAGGCTACCTAGTGCTTACCACTCCCACTGATAAGCCAAAAAGGCTTCCCTCCAACACAGAAAGGCTTGGGGGGCTCAAAAGCTTACAAACAGACATGGATACAGGAAATCTGTATCTGGACTAGACTAGTTACAGGAAAGGCAGGAAATAAGCTTAGAATTTTTTTTTTTTTTTTTTTTTAGTAATGTAGGTAATTAAGTAGTGGAAAGGGAGAAAGGAGGAGCAGAAGATAATTTAAGGTTAAGAAACTAAGTGGGTTGGCCTTCTCAAATGTTTTCTGTGTATTAGGTAGAATGAGCTAATGACACTAAACTGGGAGGAGTGTCCCAGATCAAATTTACAATAGGGACGGGCAACTACAAAGCCATCAGTTATATAATACACTCCTTGGCAGGAAATCAGAACAAACAAACACAAACAGATATTTAACAAATGGAGAAAATTTCCAGTTACTACCTCACACACAGTGAAACTAGCTAGAAAAGATTTACAAACAGTGTGACAGTTAAAACTTTATTTATCAGGCCCTGTGAGGCAGAAAATTTTAATACAACCATGCAGATTAGTTTATAGCTATAAAATAAAGTAAAAAGTTTGCAGCAGACAATAAAAGTGCTATAAATAACTAGTAAAAATAAGCAAAAAACAGGATACATATATATATCACAGATCAAAGTTTTGCTCAGTGCCTTTCCTCCAATTAGTTCTGTGTGAAATGGCAGAAACACTCACAAGGTAACTTCTTAAATAACAGAAAGTTGAAACCTGAAACAACTTTAAAAAAAGCTAAAAAAAAAAAACAATGAGGCACTT
>NC_056735.1:1744138310-1744140810 GCF_019279795.1 Protopterus annectens
AGAAATATGTTAGGTCTATGTGTGTATGTGTTTGAGTGAGAGCAAAGAGAAAGCAGGTCTCTGTGTTTGTTTCTATGTGAGAGCAGATAGATTGTGTGTGTGTGTGTGTGTGTGTGTGTGTGTGTGTGTGTGTGTGTGTGTGTGTGTGTGTGTGTGTGTGTGTGTGTGTGTGTTGTTGTGAGAGAGGAAACAGAAGGTAGGCCTGTGTATGTCTGTGTTACTGTGTGAAAGCAGAGAGAAGGTAGCTCTATGTGCCTGTGTTGCTGTGTGAGTGCAGAGAGAAGGTAGGTCTGTGTATGTCTGTGTTGCTGTGTGATAGTTGAGAGAAGGTAGGACTTTGTGTGTGTCTGTGTGATTGTGTTTGTGTGTGTGTTCTGTCTGAGAGCAGAAAGAAGGCAGGTCTGTATGTGTATGTTGCTGTGTGAGAGGAGAGAGATGGTAAGTCTGTTTGTGTTGCTGTGTGAGAGCAGAAAGAAGGTAGGTCTCTCTGTGTATGTTGCTGTGTGAGATGAGAGAGAAGGTAGGTCTGTTTGTCTGTGTTGCTTGGTGATAGGAGGAAGAAGGTATGTGTGTATGCTGCTGTGTGAGAGCAGAGGGAATGTGTGTGTGTGTGTGTGTGTGTGTGTGTGTGTGTGTGTGTGTGTGTGTGTGTGTGTGTGTGTGTGTGTGTGTTGCTGTGTGAGAGCAGAAATAAGTTAGGTCTATGTGTGTATGTGTTTGAGTGAGAGCAAAGAGAAAGCAGGTCTCTGTGTTTGTTTCTATGTGAGAGCAGATAGATTGTAGGTGTGTGTGTGTGTGTGTGTGTGTGTGTGTGTGTGTGTGTGTGTGTGTATGTACATGTGTGTGTGTGTTGCTATGTGACAGCAGAGAGAAGTCAGGTGTGTGTTGCTGTGTAATATGAAGGCAGGTGTGTGTGCACTGATGTGTGAGCGAAGACAGAAGGCAGGTGTGGTGGCAGGAAAGAACACAGGCCTGTGTGTTTATGTTGCAGTGTAAGGTGATAGAGAAGGCAGGTCTATGTGTGTATGTTGCTGTGTGACAGCAGGGAGAAGGCTGGGTGTGTGTGTGTGTGTGTGTGTGTGTGTGTGTGTGTGTGTGTGTGTGGGTTGGTGTGTGTGTGTGTTGCTCTTGGAAAGCAGTGAGAAGGTGTGTGTGTGTGTGTGTGTGTGTGTGTGTGTGTGTGTGTGTGTGTGTGTGTGTGTGTGTGTGTGTGTGTGTGTGTGTGTGTGTGTGTGTGTGTGTGTGTGTGTGTGTGTTGCTGTGTGACAGCAGAGAGAAGGTAGGTGTGTGTGCCTGTGTGTTGCTGTGTGACAGCAGAGAGAAGGGACGTGTGTGTTTGTGTGTGTTGCTATGTGAGAGCAGGGAGAAGGCAGGTATGTGTTGCTGTGTAAGAGAAGAAGGCAGATGTGTGTGCACTGATGTGTGAGAGAAGACAGAAGGCAGGTGTGTGTGTGTGTGTGTGTGTGTGTGTGTGTGTGTGTGTGTGTGTGTGTTGCCTTGTGAGGGCAGAAAGATCATAGGCCTGTGTGTGTATGTTGCTATGTGAGAGCTGAGAGAAGGTAGGTCTATGTGTGTATGTTACTGTGTTACAGCAGAGAGAAGGTAGGTGTGTGTGTCTGTATGTGTTGGTGTGCATGTGTGTATGTTGCTGTCTAAGAGAAGAGAGAAGGTAGGTCTGTTTGTCTGTGTTGCTGTGTGAGAGCAGAAAGAAGGTAGGTCTGTGTGTGTGTTGCTGTGTGATAGCAGAGAGAAGGTAGGTGTGTGTGTGTGTGTGTGTGTGTGTGTGTGTGTGTGTGTGTGTGTTTGCTGTGTGAGAGCAGAAAAAAGGTAGGTCTTTGTGTGCATGTTCCTGTCAGAGAGCAGAGAGAAGGAAGGTCTGTGTATGTCTGTGTTGCGGTTTGATAGTAGTGAGTAGGAAGGCGTGTGTGTGTCTGTGTGTGTATTCTGTGTGAGAGCAGAAAGAAGGTAGGTCTATCTGTGTATGTTGCTGTGTGAGATGAGAGAGAAGGTAGGTCTGTTTGTCTGCGTTGCTTGGTGAGAGGAGGAAGTAGGTATGTGTGTGTGCTGCTGTGTGAGAGCAGAGGGAATGTAGGTGTAGGTCTGTGTGTGTGTGTGTGTGTGTGTGTGTGTGTGTGTGTGTGTGTGTGTGTGTGTGTGTGTGTGTGTGTGTGTGTGTTGTTGTGTGAGAGCAGAAATAAGTTAGGTCTATGTGTGTATGTGTTTGAGTGAGAGCAAAGAGAAAGCAGTTCTCTGTGTTTGTTTCTATGTGAGAGCAGATAGATTGTTGGTGTGTGTGTGTGTGTGTGTGTGTGTGTCTGTGTGTGTATGTGTTTGTACATGTGTGTGTGTTGCTATGTGACAGCAGAGAGAAGACAGGTGTGTGTTGCTGTGTAATATGAAGGCAGGTGTGTGTGCACTGATGTGTGAGCGAAGACAGAAGGCAGGTGTGGTGCCAGGAAAAAACACAGGCCTGTGTGTTTGTGTTGCTGTGTGAGGTGAT